>NC_053156.1:89649320-89914371 GCF_016835505.1 Polypterus senegalus | reverse complement strand
CTCATTCTAGTGTGTGTTCAGACCAAAGTGTGTGTGTGTTTATTTATTTACCTACCTATTCATGTATTAATTTTTTTAAAGAGCTTCTGTAAAAAGCCACATTTTCCACTGGGGACAAATAAAATTCAATCTATTTATCCATCTATAACTGACATTATAGTAGTTAATGTAATTTAGTTGTGCTCAACTGGGTGACTGATCATGTTTGGGGCAGATTTAGGCAGTAATAATTTAGTTAAGAAAACAGTAAGCAATGATTTGAATACGATGTAATACTGTACTTACTTATCTGTAATCTATTCATTATAAAGAAATCAAAGACAATTACAAAGTCAGAAAAAGTGAAAAACAAACCTTGCATGAAGCTGAACAGAAAGGAGCTAAATCCAAAACCAAAGGAAAGTCCACATGTCGATTCACTTTGCGCAAAGTCATGCCTGCCTGAACATAGTAAATAAATAATTAATAGAATAAACAGCTCCTTTTGACACAGAGTTCCCAAAGTCCAGACTGGAGTAACAGTACCAATTACAGGTTGACAAACAAAAATATGAGGTGTAAGGTAATGCTAAATTTTCTTACTGCATACAGAAGCAGTTTATCAAGCCAATTAAGTAAGATTTCTTCAGGAAACGGCTTATAAAACTCTGACATAATTACTACTGAAGAACAACACTAATGCAACAATGAACTTGAACTAAATTATTCATTAAGTCCACTTACCTGGTGAAAGCGTTTTAGGTGGAGAATGACAACAGGTGGGAGTGCAGAGATTAGCATCTGTTTACGTGCACTTGTGTATACATTATCTACCTTTTTGTCTGCATTAAGAAAATAAAAAAGAAAGCATTAAACAATTTTAAGTGGTTATCGTTATTTAGAAGAAACAGAAAGTTTAAAGGGTGATGTAAATTACTTGCAAAATTTATATATTTCTAAACATGACAGTATGATTAATATATCATAAATAGTCACAAGGAAAATTAATTAATCTACACTAGCTTTTACTAACGTAATATATTTCAGTCTAGAAACATTAACAGTTCACTGCATATTACCTTCTTTTTAATGGCTGTTTTTCAACACAAAAAAATAAAAAATCTCGTTAAAGTAATCCAAATATCATTAACTGTACCAGTAAAAATACAAGCATGGCAGCAAATAAGGCTATTTTCTCATGCCGAGAAGAAAGAATTTCACTATACCATGTAAATATTACAATACTGTGACTACTACAACAAAGATTACTACTAAGAGTCGTGCTTTATGTGGCTGGAGAAAATGTGGTGAACTGTATTTTAATGGGAAAAGGAGGATGTGTGACAAGGAGGATTATCAAGATTTTCATTTCTTCCTGAAAAAACATTATATGCAGAGCTTTTTCAGTAACTAACGAGATTAGCAACAAATCAACATGTGAAACTGTGTAAGGTCTCATGCACATACATCTCTGAATTTGTGGAAAACATTTGTCTTCATACATTTCATTTTACTATACAATTCAATCCCATGAATATCTTTCCGTTTATTGTTAAAAGATAAGCTTGGTATTTTTCAAGCTGAAGTTACTTCTTCAAAAAATGGTAAAATTGTGTTCTAAAATTATATGCTGACTATAAATGAAAAAAAACTAAATCTTGCCTGTACTGGTGCTTAATAATAGAGGCAGTGGTTAACAAAGCACCACTGGAGAAAAAAAAATACACATAAAAAAAAATACAAATACATTCACTTGTGGCAAAAGTTTTAATACAAGAAAATGTGTCTTCTGTGTTTCCAATGCATGCTTCCGACAACAAAAGGGAACTGGAAAAATCATGCTATCACATACTGTATTCCTGGTACTATTTTACTTGAGGTTAGGATGCGTTTTTGTTTGCTTTTGTGATAGCAGTGGCCTTTGTGGGAGGAGTTGTCACATAAATACAGATGTAAATCAACACGATACCAAGCACGTGGCAGGAAAAGCTTACTGTGATTTGGTCTTTCAAGAGGAAATCGCACCCTGGTTTAAAGGTTATCATAGAGGGACAAGTGCAGAGGGAAAACGCACAGATGGTCTCTTTTAAAATTGCAGAATCTCATAATATTGGTGTTTTTTGTTTGAAAATGACATGTATAAGCTATTTTACAATTTATGTGTGTAATTTCAAGACATGGATAAATGCTTGATGACTTTCATGGATGTTATATTGCTTACATTATAAAGCGCCACTGCAGGCAAGATATTTTTTAAAAAGGTATAGAAAATGTATAACTTTAGGGCACAATTTCACCTGGCAAATACATATAAACCACATGGTACTGTACTATGTAGATGCCACTCCATTATTGGTAACGATAATTAAAAGGATGATAACATTTTCCTGTGGGTAGTTCAATAAATGTGCTGTCCATTACATATTTTTAATACTGTATTAATTTTTATAATATCACCTTATTTACCTAAAATTGTGAGTTTTACTTAATTTTAAACTTTTTTGTTCGCTTGTCTAAAAAGCAATACTTTTTATGTTGAAATTTTATATAAAAAGTGTTCTATTCTCAGATGTTTATTAGTTTTCAAAGCCAGCAACATATTTCCAGGTGGAAAAAAGCCATCGAGCGAGACACAGTATGAAATAATCAATGCTGCATATGCAAAAAAAGTATAGAGATGGATATCTTATAGTGGGTACTTACTACGTGTGTGTCATTATTATAGAAGCAAACTGAATAAAAATATATTTCTGCACAATAATAGAAATGACAGTAGATCATATTGCTAAGTTTAATACCCTTGATTCATTCCACAATAACAAGGGTGGATACAAAATATTAAGTAGTTAATTAAGCAAGGTGTTCACTTGGAGTGCAGATTTGCATTATGAGCAATCTCTTATTTGAAGACAATCTCTTATTCCTTTATGTGGTCCTCCAAGACTGAGCTGGGAGACCCAGGAGTTACACAATTGATTTAAAAGACCATTATACAAATTATGTGTAACCAGACACTCTAAAAATAAATTAAATCATTTTTAAATGTTCCTCCTATTTGCAAGTAGGCTTAATTCTTATAATCAACGGCTTGTTGTGCACCCACTTGGCTATATGTTCTTGTCTTAATAAGAATAATCTGCACTTTTCTTTAAGCGACCAGTGGTAAATGTACCAATGCTCTTAATTTCAAACAGGGTTGGACTAAAGGTCTTCACATTTCTAACTAATACTGCATGCAATTCAGAGACAAATTCAAGAAGAAACAATGAAATCCAAGTTTGCCTATCAATGTTCAATACGCAATCCGACATGTCAGATATTCAAACACTAATCAAAAATTCAAGTCAAGAAACAAAGTCAGGGTTACAGCATTTGAGGACTAAAAAATTTGAATACTAATAAATCAGCTTGTTCGAAAACAGAGCTCAAGTGAAAGCACCTTCACCTGTCAATGGACTTCCTTTTTTTTGTTTTTACCAAACTTCAATACAAATCAGAAGTCAAAATTTGTCAAAAAAGCCAAAATATAACATTAGTTACCCTAATTGCATACCTATTTAAAAATAAAGCAAATGCTAAAATGACGGAATGGAGCTTTGGAGAATGGAAAACCTTGACTATCTAAAGTATCATTCTGAATATCCTGAGTCGACACCACTTACACAGGACAGAGTTAAAGAAGAGTAGACTGTGGGAGTTCTATAAAAGGTCTATGGTCAAAGATGTCCAATATTAGCACTTTGTACTTTCTACATGTTAGTTCAGTTTGAATTGATAGATTTATGGTTTGTTGAAACATAAGCCAAATTATTTACTATGTGTTTACTTTTCATAGCATCTGGCTACCACTTGTTATTCTTACACAAAATTCGAGGAGTCAGAGCCTAGTGAGTTATCACAGTTTGCAAAGCAGAAAATCTGCACCAGACTAAGTTGCCAAGTGCACGGGGATTCTTATAATCCGTTTTAAATTCTATGGGTATTTATTTCAAAACAGCCATTTTACTTCAAACAAAACATTTTTATATTGTGTAACAGAGTTGAAAAAATGGCTGTGTAGGTAACGCTATTTTAAAATTGAATAATTTTAGACTACACTACTTTTCCAGGATATTCATTATACAGTATTTCCAAAACTTATGAATATAGCAATAAGTCACATTATATAATGAAGAATTAACAATACATCAGAATTACATCAATAAGACTTTATATGAGACATGTTAACTGATTTTTTTTCTTTAATGGAACATCTTATCTTTTAAGTCATTTTAAATTGATAAAATTATAGGTGAAATGAAACTTTGTCTAGAGACTGTTATTAAAAGTGCAGCAATATAAATTAGAGTAAAAGTTAGATCTTTACATCTTGCCTGAAGAAGGGGCCTGAGTTGCCTTGAAAGCTTGCATATTGTAATCTTTTTAGTTAGCCAATAACAGGTGTCATTTTGCTTGACTTCTCAATAAAGGTTAGAGAACACTTACACTACAACCTTATAATAATTAAACTCTCCTTACCAGAAGTAACTGTCTTTTTTTGATGCTTTTGTTTTTTTTCTGTGCAGTTCTCACATAGTAGTTTGTTATTGCCCATCAGAAGTTCAACTGAGGTGAACTGATACAGACATGACTGGATGGAGCATTCTTTGGCACAGGGTACATAGGTGCTAGAGAGGGACTGAAATGCAGTTTGTGGATTTTGAGACACCACAGGCTTTTCTTTCACCAAATCCTTACTACCCAGTGTAATATCTGACTGTTCCTTCTGGATTGCAATGAGGCTGTGTGTCTCATTCATGTTGTTCAGACTCAGTTTGGAAACTGCAGTTGTGAAAGTATCACTATGATTGAGGTCTTTGTTTTTGTTGTGTCCAGAGTCACTCTTTACTGATATATAGTTTTCTGAGCTTACAGCATCACTGCAGCTATTATTTACAGTTTGTCTTGAATGGCTCTCACTTTCAGAAGCTTCACTATCAGCATCGTTGCTGCTGTCTAAATTACTTCCATCACTTATTTCAGAGTGACTGCCATTAATAGTCATCTTCTGATCACTATAACTAGGATTGCATTTTGACTGTGGTGGGGGTGACTCATCATTTTGTTGCAAATGTTCAGTGGCACTTCCTTCACCTTCAGACAACTTTTGCTCCTGTTTCTTTGTGTTGCCCACATTGTTCTAGAAAGAAAACAAACACAATGTCAATATTTTTAGATAAAAAACCAAAAATGTCAATATTTTAAGTATCAGAATCGCACTGAAATTCTCTGCGTAATTGTTAATGTTGTTTCTTTACCTTATCTCTTCCAGAACCATGCTTTTTTGTGTTCTTTGGCAGAATAGCAAAAGTAGGATATGCAGTGTCGTCAGTAGCTGAGGTTAAGTGTTCACCATCTCTTTCATTAAGTTTACTGGTCTTCGCAGCTCTACCCATATTGACAGGTTTAGAAACCTTAAAAAGTAAAATATCTAATGTTATGTAGAGTTAAATATACTAAACACTCAATATCAAAAGATAAAATTAGACATCCTTGCTATAATGTAATATTTGACTAAGGAGTTTTTAAACAATTTATTCTGCCATTTCATTTCAGACAAATATAACTTATTCTACTGAATAGTAGGAGCAATGTCTCTCTCTATGACCATAACTATAAAGTGTGAAGCCTTTATTTCAAATGTTATGCTCACTAAAACACATACTGGAAAAATTCTTAAAATCAAATTTTCGTATGATTGCCATAACAGCAGTATCCAGTTGTTGATAAGTGTAAGAAATGAAACACTGCAAAAAACAAACAAAACAAAAAAAAAACATCATCAGGTGTTGCATATATTTTGTCTATAGGGGGCATTAGAGGCCTGTAAAAAGAACAGCTTTCCAGCTCTGCCGCATTTATGTACAATACTGAGAACACACACACACACACATTATATATATATATATATATATATATATATATATATATATATATATATATATGTATATATAAATCAATCAATCAATCTAGGCACTCATAAGATGCCAGTATAAAGAAATTACAGCCTGCCACTGTATATTAAGCAGAAATTATTGATCTTTACAAATGAAAATACAATATATTAAACTCAATGCAAAAACACAGTTTATCTTCCTAATTTTTTGCCTCTTTTAAATATATGCTTATATAATCTGAGACCACAGTTTTTTACGAATCACTTAAGTAATTTATAGATATATTTCGATTACAGGTGTTCTTCATGTCTACAGGTAGACAGAAGTTTATTTGTCCCCAGGTGGAAATCTGGTTATTTAAATAAGCTGGATAGATAGATAGATAGATAGATAGATAGATAGATAGATAGATAGATAGATAGATACTATAATCTGAATACAAATCAGAATGATTAAAAATGGAGAATATTAAAAACAAAAGAGAACTACTGACTTGGCAGTCACAGTGAGACCCCAGTAGTATTTCTTGACACATTTCTGCTGAATAAATTGTTGCTTGAAAGTACTCAGTATGTCAGACTGAGGATGTGCAGCATTGTTCATAATATCACTCAGATTTGTTTTAATTCTCCACTTTGCCACTACTCTTGAAGAACCAAAATGCTTCCTATAAGCGTGCCTGCTGTTTTAATTAGCTTATTGATTGGGTGGGCCTCTCTTGAAGTGATGTTACCAGCCCAGCACAACACAGACTAGAAAATTGAAAGATGCCACTATCCAGATTAAAAGAATACAGTCTCCTAAGAAAAAAGAGCCTGCTCTGCTATTTCTTATATAGTTCCTCTGTGTTACGAAACCAGTCCAACCTGTCATTGATGTGGACCCCCCAATTACTTGTAGGAGTGCACCACCTCTACATCTACTTTCTGCACAGTAACTGGACATAGAGGTGCTATAGTGCAGCAAATGGCAATAACCAGTTCTTGGTTTTGTTGAGTTGCAAACAAGGTTGTGTCATCATGCTCTTCCTTTAGATGCTGATTTGACATTAATCTCTTTAACCTGCACCATCTTAAGACTAACGCAAAAGTGACCAAGAAAATAATTATCAACCTCCAATGTGAAAATGATTAGGGCATTAGGGACTTTCACAGACATCATTCTTATTTTGAGTGCCCAGTGAGAGATATACTGTATTTCTCATTGTCACAATGCTTTAGTTAAATTTGACCTTTGACATTTGTCAGCTTACATGTATATTCATATAAAATGTTTCCTGTAAATGTATTTTCCTTCATGAAAAGATGACCGACATGTTTTAGTCACACAATGAGGTCTGCTAGCATTAACAATAACCTGAAAGCATTCTCCACCAGGACAGGGTCAAATTCTTGATGCATCACCTAAACTCCAAGCAATTAATACAGAAGATAGAGCAAACTAACAGTCCATTTTAAAATCTCTAGCTTATAAGAGGTAATTTAGTACATCATTTAGTCAGTGGGTTTTGCAGGATAATACAGCATCCATATAGTGACTTTATACAATACTCCTGGTACTTTACTAAGCATTCCCCAATGATTTAAATAATAGTGGTTTTTTGATTATTTGACAATAATAAGTTGATGCTGCTCACAATGTAAATTTTCATTATTTGTAAAAATCTACACATGGACAGTTTCTGAAGAAACAGTTCAAAGCAGGAATAAGACTGACTATCAGAACCATTTTGAGTTTGATGTTAGGAGTTATTAACATGTAACTACACAAAAATCATAAAACTACAGTCTGACGCCTACAAAAAGAAGCTGAAAGGAAGCCACTTACAGGTAGTTGACAAAACATCTCTCTATTATAAAAAAAATCCTGTGGGAGGGAATGACTAGGAGACGATAAATGATCTTCACATTAAGCTCACGGAAGACAAATAAAAGACCCGCGAGATGAAAGAGAATGGCCACGGAGCGTCTCACGGGGATATAGAACATGAGATTCTTGAATGACGCCCTACTTACAAGCAATATCAGAGCACGACCATCAAAAAAAATCATTACACAAAGATACAGGGATCTCAGTGCATATAAAGCGTATAAAGGACAATATGTTATAAATGAAACATTGACGACTAAAAGATCGCATTAGCACAAACAAAAGGAAATTAATCATCAGGAACAAGTGTATTTGAAAAAATAGCAGGACAAAGCGAGGTCAGAAATAAAAGGCAAAGAGCAGAAAACAAAGTGTTTTCGCATTTGCATCATTCAATGCACAAAATGTAGATTTACACAATAATGGACCATACGCTATGAGAATCTGTGGTCTCACAACAGTTAAAGCAACGACAAGTTTAATTTCAAAGAAAACACAATTCGGTCAGGTGTATATTTATGATCATGGAGAAGCGATCACAACGCGAGCAGCAGAGAAACGAAGTGGCAAAAAGGACAGCGGCTGTACAGACTTTAAAATGATCGAAGGGCAGCGTGATAGCAGCTGAACCTCCCCATAGCGAGCAGAGTTATATGTCCTGAGAAAGAGATTTAACCACGCCACGGGCCGGAAATAAAGGATAAATTATTGTTTTTACAATGTTACGCGAGACAAGGCAGTGAGCCATCATTTAAAACAAGTCCACAGACATCTAACCTAGCAGTTGTTGGATTGCTTTTGGCAGACAAGCATCATGTGCTCCCAGCTCTTAAAACAACAACATGCGACAAGCAGAACAGGCAGCTCGCAAGCATCAGAAAGACAGCAGATAATCCGACGGCATATCCTTAGCCTGCGTTCAGCCACACCCATACCCCCCACCCAAAACAACGCAAGCAGCATTAAACGTCTGGCGAGAAAGAGATGTAACCATGCACGGGGCCGGAAATAAAGGACAAGTATTGTTTTTACAAAAGTTTTTAAAGTAAAAGTGAAAATCATGCATATGTAACAATTCCCACTAAAAATAACAATCTCTTTAAATTGTACATCCAGTAAACCAAACATGGGGGTGGGCGAGCAAAGCGAGCAGGAGGAAGATCTCCCTAGTTATATAAAAATTTAAAAGAAATTGAAAAGACACTTGCCAGGTATAAAGTTTATGAATTAAAATATATAAACAAAAGTTTTGAAAAGAACAACCCAATGACTTGTGGTTTGTTGCTGTAGCTCAAAACATGCAATCCTATCCTATGATATAAACCTATCCACAGAAAAAAAAATCAAAAAAGGTGAATGATAACCAATGATTTATCACAAAAATAAGTGAAAAATGAATGATTTACATTTACTCGTAAACAATTAATGCAGAATTTGTTGTCTTACCCTTTCTTCAATAATTGGAAGAGACAAATCAATGAAAGCTTCTTTAACAGTAGAAATCTGAAAGATACAAGCATGTCAGTATTATGTTTTCCTAAAACAGAAAACAAGAACATTCTGATTTTATTTATTCTTTAATAATGGCATATTTTATAAAAATTACAAAATCTGTTATTTCAGTTTATGCTTACATGCTCACATTCTTCACACATAATTGTATTGGTTAATTCCCCAACAAAGATCCGATCCACAAAATTCATCTTTACTCCTTCCTTCCCATATGCTGGCAAAATAAAAAAGAACAGTTAACTAAACATTTTTATACAACATACATTTTCCCTGTATATCTCATATTATTGTAATAAAGAAACAACAAAATGTTTTGTACAGCACATTTAAGAACCAAAAGGTAAAAGCTTAGTTTTGTGTGTTTGTGTTTGTATGCCTTTTATTTTTTCTTATGTACAAAGGTTTTTTAATGAATGTTGTTTTAATGTATTAACAATAGTGTGAAAATAGAAATAGAAAGACTGACATTTTCCTATTTTTAATTACACATTTAAGTATATAAACAATTTCAAGCTAGAACTTCATGTATGGCAGGGAGGGTGACTTTTTCCCAGGGTAACAACAAATAGAGGCTATTTTATTGGCTTTGGGGAATTTCAGTGTGGGGTTTATAAAGAACTAGCCATGTTAACTGGCTTTAGCCAGGAAAGACATTGGCCTTCAGTATTAGTGCTGAGCGTTAATTAGATGTAACAGAAGTACTAAATAAGTAATGTAATCGAGTACTTTTCTGTATATGTTGTTTTTTTAACCCATGGTCTAACCTTATAAGTTCAATGGAGCCTGACACTCTTGAACATGCTATACATAATTGCCAATGAGTAAAACATTCCTGATGTAGACCAATTCCTGCTTTTCTTACTGACTTGGCTTTTGTTGATGGTCATTATAAAATCTGATTTTTTTTTTTTATTCAAAACAGGTAATTAGTCAGACTAATGGGAATTTTGGAAATAAATATAATTTTGCACTGCAGAACATCCTGTAAAAATGTCAGCTTCAATCAGATTTGAATGTTAACACTTTGATCGGTAATATTGTACTGCTACAAAGTTTTGAAGGGTTTAGATCAAAAGCAAATTAAATTGAATTGTGGTTTATTTTAACTTATTACATATAGCATTGATCTTTACAAGATGCACATGAATTTGCACATGAATGTTTTATAATTATTGTGGGCTACCTGATTTATCTAACCACTTACAGTTTCTGTCCTTTAGCTTTTAAATATTATTGATTATTTTAATCTTACTCAGTCAACAATAGGCTCAACACATACTTGGGGGCATACGCTGGATCTTGTTTTGTCGTTTGGCCGATGGAGTAGAGGCTTTGAGGCTAGGGATCTGCACTGGCAATCGAAAGGTTGAGGTCTGAATCCCGTAAATGCCAGAAATGATTCCACTTCACTGGGTCCTTAAGCATGGCCCAAAACCTGCAATTGCTTTGTCCTGGTTATGACGTTAACCTGCACTCAGCCCTGCAAGCAGGGCTTCCAACTTGCAAACAAAACTCAGGGGTTGGTGGCAGTAAAAACCTCACATTATTCCATTCCATTCAAACTAGTGTAGTGCTAAGGTGTCACCCATTGCACGGCTGCGCTCAGGTTTTAATTTGGGATCCTGAGGTGGTTTGTCATGCGGTAGGTGCGGCAACGTGCTGTATCATCGCATGCTCCCAACCTCTCTATCTCTCTTTGGTTAATCTATATCAAGCAGTGTTATTTTAACCTGCCTGTATCTGATCACAACCCAGTTTAATTCACTATTTCAGCACCTAGTCATAAAGACAAACATCAGCTTCTTGCTTGTCACCTTTATGCAATTAACTTGATGACAGCAAATTGATTCTCTGCTGCCTTCAGCAACTCTCTACTGTATAACACAGGGACACTTTCCATCAATCTGAATGCAGACAAATTGTTTTATTTGACTGCACATTCACAAGCATTTTTGATTCAATTGCTCCGTTTACAATTAGACACACAAAGCCTGAATTGAAGCCTTGGCTGAATGAATCGATTTGTGTCCTCGGACATGCCTATAGGTGATCCAAGCATAAAAAAAAAATGTTGCATGTATCCCGGAGTATATTCAGGGACTATTTATATGAATATCAGATTACAGTTAAAGATGCAAAAACTTGGTATCTGTCTGAACATTGCTCTAATAACTGTTACAGGATACAGATTTTCTTTAATGCTTAAATTCTGTGATCAATCACTGTGATACAGCTTTCACTGTAACTTTGCCTACTATTTGTGAAATATTTTTGCAATTCTTTGTAAATAAGATCAATGTTATTAGGTCCTCGGTCACATTGTCTGCTCAGGATCCATATTTTCCAATAGTGTGTTCTGCAGTCTTTGACTACTTTGAGCCTATATCATTGTCTTTCTTGTCTGGTCTGGTGCAACAACGGCATCTTACTAATTGCCCCTTGGACAGTGTCCCCTCCCAATTACTTGAGACGGTTTTTGATACTGTTGGTCCAAGTACTGTCACCTTGATAAATGCTAGTTTGATTTCTGGATGTGTCCCCACTGCCTTAGAACATACTGTGACACTGCCTCTTATTAAAAACAGAATTTAAATGCCTCTGACCCACCAAATTTCAGGCCAACTTCTTAGCTGCCTTTTTTTAACTATAGCCTTTGAAAAACATGCTTATACTCAAATTACAAACAAATCTGGATGAAGATAACATTCCAGAAAAAATTCTTTCCGGATTCAGATCCTGTTACAGCACTGTTAAAAGGTTTACATTGACCTCCTTATAACTACTGACACTGGAGATCCTGCTGTTCTTATACTGCTAGATCTTGTCTCAGCTTTCAATGTCAAATTATTTATATACAGTGGTGTGCAAAACTATTTGCCCCCGTCCTGATTTCTTATTCTTTTGCATGTTTGTCACACAAAATGTTTCTGATCATCAAACACATTTAACCATTAGTCAAATATAACACAAGTAAACACAAAATGCAGTTTTAAATGATGGTTTGTATTATTTAGGAGAAAAAATCCAAACCTACATGGCCCTGTGTGAAAAAGTAATTGCCCCCTGAATCTAATAACTGGTTGGGCCACCCTTAGCAGCAATAACTGCAATCAAGCGTTTGCGATAACTTGCAATGAGTCTTTACAGCTCTGGAGGAATTTTGGCCCACTCATCTTTGCAGAATTGTTGTAATTCAGCTTTATTTGAGGGTTTTCTGGCATGAACCGCCTTTTTAAGGTCATGCCATAGCATCTCAATTGGATTCAGGTCAGGACTTTGACTAGGCCACTCCAAAGTCTTCATTTTGTTTTTCTTCAGCCATTCAGAGGTGGATTTGCTGGTGTGTTTTGGGTCATTGTCCTGTTGCAGCACCCAAGATCGCTTCAGCTTGAGTTGACGAACAGATGGCCGGACATTCCCTTCAGGTTTTTTGATAGACAATAGAATTCATGGTTCCATCTATCACAGCAAGCCTTCCAGGTCCTGAAGCAGCAAAACAACCCCAGACCATCACACTACCACCACCATATTTTACTGTTGGTATGATTTTCTTTTTCTGAAATGCTGTGTTTCTTTTATACCAGATGTAACGGGACATTTGCTTTCCAAAAAGTTCAACTTTTGTCTCATCAGTCCACAAGGTATTTTCCCAAAAGTCTTGGCAATCATTGAGATGTTTCTTAGCAAAATTGAGACGAGCCCTAATGTTCTTTTTGCTTAACAGTGGTTTGCAACTTGGAAATCTGCCATGCAGGCCGTTTTTGCCCAGTCTCTTTTTTATGGTGAAGTCGTGAACACTGACCTTAATTGAGGCAAGTGAGGCCTGCAGTTCTTTAGACGTTGTCCTGGGTTCTTTTGTGACCTCTCGGATGAGTCGTCTCTGCGCTCTTGGGGTAATTTTGGTCGGCCAGCCACTCCTGGGAAGGTTCACCACTGTTCCATGTTTTTGCCATTTGTGGATAATGGCTCTCACTGTGGTTCGCTGGAGTCCCAAAGCATTAGAAATGGCTTTATAACCTTTACCAGACTGATAGATCTCAATTACTTCTGTTCTCATTTGTTCCTGAATTTCTTTGGATCTTGGCATGATGTCTAGCTTTTGAGGTGCTTTTGGTCTACTTCTCTGTGTCAGGCAGCTCCTATATAAGTGATTTATTGATTGAAACAGGTGTGGCAGTAATAAGGCCTGGGGGTGGCTACGGAAATTGAACTCAGGTGTGAGTTAGGTGGTTAGGTTATTTTTTAACAAGGGGGCAATTACTTTTTCACATAGGGCCATGAGGTTTGGATTTTTTTTCTCCCTAAATAATAAAAACCATTATTTAAAAACTGCATTTTGTGTTTACTTGTGTTATATTTGACTAATGGTTAAATGTGTTTGATGATCAGAAACATTTTGTGTGACAAACATGCAAAAGAATAAGAAATCAGGAAGGGGCAAATAGTTTTTCACACCACTGTGTGTGTGTGTGTGTATATATATATATATATATATATATATACACACACACACATACACTAGGGGGCTTCGCTCGCCCACCCCCGTGTTTGGTTTACCGGATATACACTCACCTAAAGGATTATTAGGAACACCATACTAATACAGTGTTTGACCCCCTTTCGCCTTCAGAACTGCCTTAATTCTACGTGGCATTGATTCAACAAGGTGCTGAAAGCATTCTTTAGAAATGTTGGCCCATATTGATAGGATAGCATCTTGCAGTTGATGGAGATTTGTGGGATGCACATCCAGGGCACGAAGCTCCGTTCCACCACATCCCAAAGATGCTCTATTGGGTTGAGATCTGGTGACTGTGGGGGCCATTTTAGTACAGTGAACTCATTGTCATGTTCAAGAAACCAGTTTGAAATGATTCGAGCTTTGTGACATGGTGCATTATCCTGCTGGAAGTAGCCATCAGAGGATGGGTACATGGTGGTCATGAAGGGATAGACATGGTCAGAAACAATGCTCAGGTAGCCCGTGGCATTTAAACGATGCCCAATTGGCACTAAGGGACCTAACGTGTGCCAAGAAAACATCCCCTACACCATTACACCACCATCACCAGCCTGCACAGTGGTAATAAGGCATGATGGATCCATGTTCTCATTCTGTTTACGCCAAATTCTGACTCTACCATTTGAATGTCTCAACAGAAATCGAGACTCATCAGACCAGGCAACATTTTTCCAGTCTTCAACTGTCCCAATTTTGGTAAGCTTATGCAAATTGTAGCCTCTTTTTCCTATTTGTAGTGGAGAGGAGCGGTACCCGGTGGGGTCTTCTGCTGTTGTAGCCCATCCGCCTCAATGTTGTGCGTGTTGTGGCTTCACAAATGATTTGCTGAATACCTTGGTTGTAGCGAGTGGTTATTTCAGTCAAAGTTGCTATTCTATCAGCTTGAATCAGTCGGCCCATTCTCCTCTGACCTCTAGCATCAACAAGGCATTTTCGCCCACAGGACTGCCGCATACTGGATGTTTTTCCCTTTTCACACCATTCTTTGTAAACCCTAGAAATGGTTATGCGTGAAAATCCCAGTAACTGAGCAGATTGTGAAATACTCAGACCGGCCCGTCTGGCACCAACAACCATGCCACGCTCAAAATTGCTTATATCACCTTTCTTTCCCATTCTGACATTCAGTTTGGAGTTCAGGAGATTGTCTTGACCAGGACCACACCCCTAAATGCATTGAAGCAACTGCCATGTGATTGGTTGATTAGATAATTGCATTAATGAGAAATTGAACAGGTGTTCCTAATAATCCTTTAGGTGAGTGTACAATACAATACAATTTATTTTTTGTATAGCCCAAAATCACACAAGTGCTGCAATGGGCTTTAACAGGCCCTGCCTCTTGACAGCCCCCCAGCCTTGACCCTCTAAGAAGACCAGAAAAAAACTCCCAAAAAAATCGAAGAAACCTTGGGAGAGGCAGTTCAAAGAGACTGACCTTTCCAGGTAGGTTGGGCTTGCAGTGGGTGTCAAAAAGAATGGGGTCAGTACAATACACAGAACAGAACACAAGTAATCCTCAATACAGTATAAAAACTAAAATTATAGAAGTACAGATTAGAACTTCCCATTAGATTATATCACATATGATTTGGATTTGTTTTATCTCCTGGAGACCGGATTCATTAAGCTGCCTCCCCCATTTGGCCATTCCACATCCGAAATAGCGCTAATCCAATGAAAGCTCCCCTCTTTCTCACGAGTCTTGCGATCCTCCATTAGGGATTACTTTACCTTTGGCAGGCAATATATAATTTAAAGACATTGTTATTTTCTTGGGAATTGTTATATATGCATTATTTTCACTTTTACTTTAAAAACTTTTGTAAAAATAATACTTGTCCTTTATTTCCGGTCCCGTGCGTGGTTACATCTCTTTCTTGCCAGACATGTAATGTTCTGCTCGTGTTGTGAAGGGGGGCTGAACGCACGCTAAGGATATGTGCTTGCGAACTGCCTCTTCTGCTTGTTGCATGTCGTTGTTTTAAGAGCTGGGAGCACATGATGCTTGTCTGCCAAATGCAATCTAACTACTGCTAGGTTAGATGTCTGTGGACTTGTTTTAAATGACGGCTCACTGCCTGGTCTCACGTGACGTTGTAAAAACAATATTTGACCTTTAATTCCGGGCCCCGGGCATGGTTAAATTCTTTCTTGCAGGACGTACTGTATAAGGCTTCTCACGTTCTCGGGTGGTGGCGAGTACTGCTCGCATTCTTGGAGGGGGGGTGAGTGCTGCCCTTCGATCTTTTTAAAGCATGATTAATGTTTCATTTCACGTACTTTCCTTTATACGCTTTATATGCACTGAGACACCAGTATCTGTGTGTGCTGCTTCCCTTTACACTACTGATTATTTTTTTACCCATTCTCTTTCATCTCGCGGTTGTTTTATTTGTCTTTTGTGATCTTAGCGTGAAGATCACGCATCATCTCCTAGTCATTCATTCCACAGGATTTTTTTTATAACATACTAGCAAAATACCTGTGCTTTGCAGTGGCGAAATACTGCCTTAAAATTTTTATTAAGAAGAAAAGTAAACCTTTATAAACTGAGGGAAAATATACCAATAATTATTTGTTAAGGATCTCTTTGTATGCCACGTTGTCAGTTCGGCCCTCCAGTTGTAATATGACCAAGCTGTGCACTGAGCTTACTCTTGAGCATGCAACGTACAGTTGGCCATGTGAAAAGCAATCTTGCCTTAAATCTCACAGCTTGGATTGCTGCTGTCATAATCAGTTTGAGTTTCATGGTTTGTTTCAACTACATTAGTATTTGCAGGACTTGTTGTGTTGAAGTTACATTTGGTATCTGTCAAGCATTGTAAGCATACAACCGGTTTCATCGATAACTTCGCATCCAGCTTTTGAGAGTTTAAACATTAATAAACATCAAAGTGTCCACTACTCAAATCGTCACCTGTGAATCTAAGATGTTTAAGAGGCATTGGCGGTTGTCGAAAGGTGTAAAATATTTGGCCATTTCGGTACACTTGAAAGTGACAACCGAATGATTCAGCGGCAGCCATCAACTCACATGCAGAACCATACGTAAAGGGCTTAAGCATTTCACTCTTATAGTGTTCCTGTGTAGTATAATTATCTCCTGTACCGTCATCAGTCCTCACCTTAAACCTGTCCCAGTCATTCAATACATAAGACACAATGTTCCACCGGATATCAAAGTGAGCCTGATATGGCCGTGCAATATGTAACAAAGAGACTGGAAAAGGCAGGCGCCATCTCCGGGCATGGAAACCACTCAGTAAGTGATAGTTCTTTGATCAATGGTGATCACCTCGATAGACATGTTAATGGGGGTACGGTTTTAACGATAAACGAAATGGGTACCTGAACAATGTAAACTAAGTCTAAAATACCTATACAATAACTATAATCGTAATAAACGAATAATAAAACAGCGGAGAAGCCGTGGATTAAATAAAAAGGCTGCAGTTAAGCGCAGGGAGAAGTGAATACCGTGGCGAAGCAAGGAAGGAAAAGAAGAGACCGGAGCGACAGACGGCCTTATATAGGCAGGCAGCCAACAACGTGGGAGGCATGAGGATGGGGGACCCAACGCCGCCTCACATGGCGACCGTGCTGCAGGCTATGGACGTATATATATATACGTAAGTAGGATTCAGTTAGCGTTGGGAACCCGCGTACCAAATTTCTTGAAGATGGGCCCATAGGTAAGAAAGACTGTTGGAAAGTTCAATATGGCGGCTGACAGTGGTGTCATACCACTGAAATAAGTACGTACATCGGTTTCAGTTAGCGCAGGGAAGCCGCCTACCAAATTTCGTGAAGATGGGGCCATAAATAAGAAAGTTTAACATGGCGGACGTTGTCGACCGTTATGACCGTTACGCGTAGAATTTCGAAATGAAACCTGCTTAACTTTTGTAAGTAAGCTGTAAGGAATGAGCCTGACAAATTTCAGCCTTCGACCTACACGGGAAGTTGGAGAATTAGTGATGAGTGAGACAGTGAGGGCTTTGCCTTTTATTAGTAACTGAATGTGGCTAATGGCATGTTTTTAGGAAAACAGCTAAGATATCGTACAATTAATAAACTAGTCCTCATGCCTGGAAAGTTTTATTATTAGGTATCCCAGCTTTTGTACTTGTACTAATGGCAGACAGTTACCTATACATACTACCCACCTTTCTGTGTAACTACTTTTAGATTGGAAATATATGTATGTTTCTGGTCAAGAAATATGAATACATTTTCACTTACAATGACTCTTAAAATACTTTCCTAGTTACAATTTTGAGGATTTTGAAGATTCTGATTTTTGAAGAAACCATTTAAAACATCAAATGTTATTGCAATACTAACATGAGTTCTAGTCTTTGAACCTCCAGCAAGAGTTTTACTTTGTTCAACATGACTACTTTCAACAGCAAATTTGAACTTATCTGTTTGAGAGCTAGAGGAAGGAAGTAAAACTAGAGGCATGTAATAACTGAAAGAAATTTGTATATTCTCCAATAAACGCTACAGACTTCTTCCTTTCAAAACCTGGAAAGGGCACTAATGAGCAATATAAGATTGTGTGGTTGCTCAGCTACTGAAAGATTTAGAGAAAAAAAGAATCAGCAGAGCTTTAAGACTTTATGTCTTGTATAAATACTGTCCTCCTCTGCAATATCCTATAGATGCATGGAATGTGGACTTCCTATTTATGTGGAAATTGAAAGCTGCCCTACAGTGATGGTCAAATTTATAGAATTTACATATTTTAGCCATGGCATAGAACACCTATATCCTCATTCCTCTGAATATTATTATCAGAAAATATTATCATCAATTTTGGTGCAAATACATGCAAACCCCATTTCCAGAAAAGTTATATTTTACAAAATTTAATAATAAAAAAAAAAAATCTGTAATATGTTAATTCAAGTAACCTTTATTTAACGGACAAAAGCACAAATAAAAGATTTTCAAATTAATTTTATTTTGTAAATATACACAAATTAAGAATATGATGACTGCCACACACTTAGCAAAACTTGGGACAGAGATAAAATTAGATTGAAAAGTGCACAGAATAATCAAGTAAAACTGGTTTGGAAGACTCCACATTAAGCAGGCTAATTGTTAGCAGGCGAAGTATCATGATTGGGTTTAAAAGTGGCATCCATCAAAGGCTCAGTGTTTTCAAGCAAGTATGGGTTGTGGCTCACCCTTGTGTGCCAAAATTCGTCAGAGAATTATTAGTCAGTTCAAAAGGAACTTTTCTCAACACAAAACTGCAGAGAACTTAGGTCTTTCAACATCTACAGTACAAAGTATTGTGTAAAGTTTTAGAGAATTCAGAGACATCTCAGAGCATAACGGGAAAGGTTGGAATCCACTGTTGAATGTATGTGATCTTCAAGCCCTAAGATGGCACTGCCTAAGAAAACGTCATGCTGCTGTGACAATTATATCAATCTAGGCTGGGGAGTATGTTGGAAAACCACTGTCACGTAACACAGTCCTTCGGTGTATCCTGAAATACAGGCTGAAATTGTACTATGCAAGAAGGAATCCATACATCAACTCTGGCAAGTTCTCTGGCCCTGAGTGCATCTCACATGGACCAAAACATTATGGAAGTGTGAGCTGTGGTCAGATGAGACCACATTTCAGCTTGTTTTTGGAGAAATCAGGTGTTGAGTTCTCCATGCCAAAGATGTAAATGACCAGACTGTTATCAGTGAAAGGTTCAAAAGCCAGCATCTGTGATGATATCGGGGTGTATCAGTGCCCACGTCATGGGTGACTTGCATGTATGTGAAGGTACCATTGACTCTTCAGGCATATATTAGGACTTTAGAGAGACATATGTTGCCATCTCTTCCCAGGACATCCATGCTTATTCACATTCTGCACAGGCTACAACAGTGTGGCTTCGTAGACACAGAGTGCATGTGCTTGATGGGCCTGTTGCCAGTCCAGATCTATCTCCTATTGAAAATATATGGCTCATCATGAAGAGAAGAATCAGACAACAATGGCCATAGACTGTTGAGCAGTTGAAGTCTTATATGAAGCAATAATGCACAAAATTTCAAATTGCAAAACTACTACAATTAGCATCATCAGTTCCAAAACAATTAAAAAGTCTTATTAATAGGAAAGATTATGTAACACAATAGTAAACATGCTCCTTTCTCTCTCTTTCCCAACTTTTGTTGAGTGTGTTACAGCCATCAAATTCTAAATTTGCATATATTTACAAAACACAATTAAGTTGGTCAATAAAACTACTGAAAATCTTTTCTTTGTACTATTTATTGTCAGTTAAATAAAGGTTCACATGAATTAATATATCACAGATTTTTGTTTTTATTGCATTTTGGAAAATATCCAAACTTTTCTGGAAATGGTGTTTGTATTTCCCATTAAATAGTAAAAACACAAACATCTTTTTGAAGTTAACTGAATGCTAAAACATCTGCTTATCTGAGGGATACATATTCTCATTGCGGTTTGATCTCAGTTAAGCCACCCTTGCCCACAGGGAGATATGGTATTTTGCAATATGCAACCAAGCATTTAATATGCCAAAGGCAAATGATAGAGTAAAGAAGGTCTTGCAAATGAATCCATCCAAATGGAGTTCTCTGCATTCCAATTCACCGTGACACATGGAGTTATGCCATTGGACAATACGGGTACCTGATACTAATGGGCACAGGACTAGTAAAAGCTGGCGCATCTTAGACTTCTGAGAACAGTTGCACTTGTAAGGGAAAAGTATATTCATATACTTAAAAAGCCTTTATAAATAGCTCAGTGCCCCTGAATACCTGATCCTAACCAGTATATCCTCAATTTCCCCTTAATGGGCTTGGGATCTCAGATGTTTATATATTGTATTATTACTCCAGTATTATTCCAACCCCTACCCAGACTCTCTTTCATTTGGTTCCATGGGTCTAGGCAAGGTAGCATCTCACCTTCACTATTTGGTGTTAAAAGAACCACCGTCCCATTAAAACTTTGATTGGAAATAGCAAGCAGCAAATAACATTTCTCTTATGTTTTAGGAGAAGGCCACTAGCAAAACATGTAATCAGAATAACAGCAGCACATTAACCTGCTGTGAGGCTAGCACAGTTTTTCTCCAGTTTGCACATAATAAGAGATACTCTCTACTTGCTTGTTGGGGACATTATTAACATATTGAGTAGATCTGCTTAGCTATCACTTTTTTTTTTACCAAAAGTTAAGCTTTGGTAAGTGAAGAAATCCAAAGTGTAAGTTAGCTGCAGCTTTTAAAGGTGAGCAAAATTCTCCTATTACATTCTTGTTTTTAACATACAAGTTCCACAAAGATTAAAAGCAGTTTGGCGGACGGCCGGGACACCTCTTCTTTAGATGGTCCGGGGGAACAAGCATGGACTGAACAGTACCTCCCCGGGACGCTAGACGGCAGCCCTCTGGGTGGCAGTGGTGCCTCGGATTCCCGCAGGGCTCCATGGGACATTGAGTTCTCTACACCCCGGCTGGGATCCGGGGGTGCCACCAGGGGTAGCTGCTGTGGTTCTGGAGCCCATGTGGGCGGTACCTTCCACCACACCCGGAAATGTGTAATCAAACACTTGGAGCACTTCCGAGTGGGCTATGATATGAGCCAGCAGCCACCACTCCAGCAGCGAGAGTCAGGAGGAGGGAGACAAAGCTTGCCGGAGAGGAGTGGAGGAGAAGAGAAGATTTATTACAAGTAGTGTTTGCTATTGTGCCTATTGGGACTGTGTTCTCCCTGTAGGAATGGGAAAGGCATTTCCCACAGGTGCAGAAAAGAGAATAAAAACCTTATGTTTTTATAAGTGTGCCTCTAGTGTCTGTCTGTGTCGGGTTGGGTGGCTGGGATGGCCCCTAGTGGTCTTGTTACAGCAGAAATGTATCCTATACAGTACTTTCTGTTGTGGTGACATTATTTGGTATAAAACACGAATGAAGATAATTAGATAAAATATAAAAATTTGGAGTTTGTTTTAATTTGGTCAGATTTTTATGTCTTTACATGGGCTCATTCACTTAATTAGGATAAAACATGAAAATGGAATTGTGTAATGTATTTTTTATAGCCCCTTCATTTTTAAACATGAAATGAATTGGGGTATTTATAAATAGGTAAGTTCTCCTTTCCTTTCAAAAAGAACAAAACCTTTTCTTTTTAAAAAGGAAAATGAATGTGCCTGAAGACAAGTAAATTAAACTCTAGAGTTGTAGAAGAGACTACCGTAAGTGGCAATGCACTAGCTGTAATGAGAGGTAATGGTTACAATATTGTTATAATTTAGATTGTCATCACTGAGTTTTCTATATTTAATAAGACAGACTTTGTATTTTATCAGAATCAAAACACCATATATAGTATGGTAGCAATAATTTGAAAAAGACTGTTACATTGAAAACAGATTCGTTAGTTCTTGTACAGAATTCATTAGGTGGAACCAACGTACTATAATAACAATAATATCACAATGAAATCTTACCTTTCACTTGCCTTTTAGTGTCATCATCTGCAGTCTTTTCTGTGGGATTGTTAAAAGCTTTCAGAATGCCAGCTTTGATACGCTGTAACACAATATTGTAAAAATAAATTACATCTATTTGCACTTTTACTATAATCCAGATTATAATAGCTACTATTTCCCATTCATCCCTCTGTTTTCGTATCCTGCTTCTTCTCTCCAGGAACAAACACTATGTGAAAGGCAGAAAACAACCTTAAGTAGGATGCCAGGTCACAGCAGTGTACACTGAAGCACATACTTACACCCACTTATATTAGACTGTTATACTGTTGAAAAAATTAATGAAATTTTTGTCTTTGGATAATATAGGAAAAACAGTGTACCTAGATAAAGGTTGCGGTACACCTGTTAAATATAAGTAAAACCCATTTCTTTATTTAAAAAAGGCATAAAAACTGATATATGAATGAAGATTTCCTTTAAAAATCTGTTAAAAATTAATGTATTTTAACATTCTTAAAAATAAAAATTATAATAATACTTTTTATTTATACTAAATAAAATGGTCTTTTTCTTACGGCCCATTTTAGCACAGTAAAACAAGAATACAATTATCCTAATTATCTTCAAAAACAGAGGATCATAGAGAATCATTCTGCAAACTCTCTTAATGCGCAACTATCTTTAATAATTTAACACAAAATTTATTTTTTACACAATGTTACACAATAAGTGGATCGTTTCTCTATTTGTCCTTGTATATCCTTAAGCCAATAAAACCAAGAAGCAATCAATAAATAATTGGCAATGTCTCCGAGTCTAAATGGGTTATGACCAAACATGTAACCGCCTTTTGTTCAAAATCAGTGCAATAGACTGTTAATTTAGGTCAAAAGCATGGATACTGGATGACTGGGGCACCAGACATTAATCAATTAGTGGCAAGACCAGACCACTTAGAACATTAATAATATGGAATTGAACTACTTTTCCAAAAATTTGTCCTAGTGCCTTTTAAAGTGTGCTATTCTCAGTTTAAGTCTAAAATTATGGACAAAACAACTTGGAATTTGTTCATGTTAATGGTGATGGGGACTTTTGCTAAATGTTAAAGAAGATAATAAGCATGTATTATGAAATGCAACTGTTTTATGAAATGTATTCTTTTAAATTAACTGTATTAGAAAGAATTTCTGACTTTGCAAAATGATTTAACATTTTTTGTAAATGATTTGAGAATTATACTCATCACATAAACAGTTAATGAAGATAATTTGGCAGGTGCAGGACTTTTCCTGTATTAGTAAAGAAAGCTTATATTTCAGAACTGTATGACTCTTTGCAGGCTAGCAAGTACAACCACCTTTGATTCTGGTGGCCAATGTGCTGCTCAAGGCTAACACTCCAGTCACTAACGCATGCTAGTGATACTTCACAACAATGGCTCGATTAACAGCTGTGAAGTTCTCAGGGCAGACAATAATGTAGATTGGGTACTTGTTCTTTGTGACTGGCACGGCTGTCAGTGCTCACAGGTTTGAACAGATCTATAGACCTGCCATTCTTAGTTTGTCACAATGTTTAAGGTCCCACAGAGCAGAGACTCAGTCAGTGTCCTTTTTTTCTTTTTAAAACGAGTTGCCTGAGGACATGCAATGACCGCTGAAAAAATAAAAGTGTTTTAGCTGAAAGTGGTTTTAATTGTAGTACACAGTGGGAGTAACTCGGCACTTGCCAAGAACAATGTACCATAAAGCTAGAGTACAAAGACACATCAAATATACGAACACCATACTTGAAATGAAGATACAATGGCAACATGTTTAGCAGTGTTAGCCTTTAATGGAAATGCTTGATAAGTGTATCTGTGTATCTTGTTAGTTAAATATAGTATAAGAACTTATTATTTTTACTTTATTAAGTCTTTTTTATTTGAAGGCCATATTAAAATTAAACATTATTTTACATATGAAAACTATTAAGCAGCTCTAGAATGATTTTACATTAATTGTAAGGATTTTTTTTTCTGATTTTTCTATCTAATCTGGATGCCCATTATTCTGCATGAAGATCAACGGCAATATATTCTGTAATTCCCACATTCTTGATACAAGACTACATCATTTCATATAATTTATATTTCATTGCATTGTAGACTTTATGGTGTTTAGTAAGAGATGCATTTAAGAACAGCTACTAATGTTCAAAACATGCTCTGCCTTTCAGTATACTTTCATTACCCCATTAATTCAAGGTTGGAACAGTCTAGTTTTGCAACTGAAAAATTGACTATTCAATATTTTAGGGAATAATTTATTTTTTATTAAATATATGACATATTTCAACACTCACATAAGCAGAAGAATCTAGTGACATGGACAAATATTTAAATTCTCTTACTAAAATACTCAAATATTGAAATATCATTATTTTCTTTACTACTTAATCATAATCACCAGTACAAAAACTGGATACACAAAGCAATCAAATATTTAGCAGCTTTACCATCATTTACCTTTGTTTCTTCAACTCGCATAGCGTCCAGCAGATAATGAAGCAATTCCTGACTGTCTTGTTGCTGGTATCCTTTAAAGCGTGGTGCTCTGTAGAAAAGGTTATCCAATTTTATTAAACTTGTTAATATCAGAAAAAACAGCTATATTATTAAAAAATATCACAGAGTGAAATTTTACAAAGTCAGAAAGACTACAATCAAGAGTGTATTTATTACATAATATACAGTTATTTTTAAAAACAAAATATTTACAGAGTTGCATAAAATCAATATAAGTTACAGGAACTTTTTTTATTTTTTACTAATACTAGACTAGTTTAGATATGGTTTGCAGGGGGGTGAAGTGGTAGTGATGCCGCTTCACAGATTAAGCATTTTGGGTTTAAATCCTGGTCCGCAACCTGTCTCTGTCGAGCCCCACTTTCTGAGTTAAGAGAGAAAAGTACGTATTGAATAATATAAAATAGGATTGGACCATTTCATATTTAAACTAAAGAAAATTTAGAAATCTGAATCTTTGAAATAGTGAAAAACTTAAGTAATGAAAGTTGTTGTTCAAAAAATGTAAATATGTTATTATTGTACCAATCTCTATAGTCCTCAAATGCTGTGAACTTTCTACATACAGGATTAAAAGTACAATGCTTTCTAGGGAGACACTGAAAGTAGGATTAGTTAGTGTGAATGACAGTACCACTCTAACCTTTACATGTCACCAGCACTGATTCCATATTCTCACCTATAGCAGGAGAAGTACTGCTTGGTTTAAATAGGCTGAAATGCTAGTTTCGGCTGCACATATACTAAAATTGGAACGATACAGAGAAGATTAGCTTAAATAGGCTGAAATGGAGAAAATTCACTGGTACCAGAAAAATGTATCATTGAATGCTTAACTAAGTTGGTGAGTGCATATATAAATCTTTGAAGCTATTTTTCAATAATCTTTCCAAATTGGGGAAATTCCTAAAGACTGGAAATTAGCAAATATTACTGTATCCTGTTACATAACATGGATCAATAAACTGATCCAACTAACTATAGGACAGTAAGCTTAACAAGCATCACAGGTAAATTAACAGAGGCAATTATTAAGGAGAACGTCAAAGCAACACATGCCAAGAATAGGTGTATCACCAAATAGTCAAACTGTGAGTTTTATTAATTTTACTATTATACTGGAATTCAGATAAGAGGAACAAAAAGCATATGATAGAGGGAGATTGGCACATGACATTTTTATTTGATTTTCAGAAGGCTTTTGATAAAGTACTGCATGAAAGGTTAGTGATCAAATTAAAAGAGATGGGAGCTCAAGCCATAGTGTGTAGGTGAATACAAAATAGACCCAAACACAGGAGGTAAAGAGTTGCAGTATCAGAAATTTTTTCAGAATTGGCTATTGTAAAAAGTACTGTCCATCAATTATCAGTGCTAGGGCTACTGCTCGTTTTAATATAAATAAAGAAACAAGATGTGAAAATAAAAACAAGCTGGTTAAGCTTTCAGGTTATACCAAACAAGCTGGAAGGTATAAGGGCAGATAATGCAGAATTGGCTAAATTGCTGCAGATGGACCCGGAGAGCATACAGGCTTTGGCAGATTTGTGGCATGAGGTTTAATGTAAGCAAATGTAAGGTACTATGTATATGAAGTAAATATCTTTCTCCATGGAAGACAATGTACATAATATATTGAGAAAATCAACAGGCTTTTATCTTATGCATCACAATACATGATGTACAAGTCAAGGGAAGTTATGCTTTTAAGCTATAAAACACACTAGTGAGGCCTCACCTGGAGTATTATGTACAGTCTCCATATTACAAAAAAGATGTAGCACCACTAGAAATAGTACAGTGGATTCCAACTATTACCTTAAAATAAATTTGGCTGTAACTTGTTAAAAGCAATATTTCACACAAGTGTTGAAAAGGTTCTTCTCACACAAAGAAACCATAGATACTTGCAGCAACCTGCTAACAAATATGATACAGAGTGGTACTTTAGGGAATTTCAAAACTCAACTCAATGTTATTTTGGAGAAATCAAGTGAAAAAGACTGACCAGCTTGTTTGGCTGAATGGCCTGTTCTTATCACAATAGCTCTAATGGTCTAATTGTTCTCTTAATAACTTTCCATTTGTGCCCCATGTCCTTTTTGAAGAATGAAAATTAAAGTAAGAGTTAGGATCCACTGTACTAATTCCCTAAATAATTTTAAAACCTTGAATAATTTTACATTTTAAACCTTTGTGTATTTAAACCAAAGAGGTTCCGCTTCTTCAACATTTCTTAGCCAATACCTCTCAGTTCTTGAATCGGCCTATTCACTCTTCGATGGAATTTCTGTTCTGCTGTTAAATCTTTGTTGTAATATAGAGACAAAAGCTGTACATAATACTCCAGGTGAGACCTCACTATTGTGTTATATATCACTAGATTTTAAGCCCGTTACAATAACGGGCGCTAGAACAGTAGTGCATAAACATTAGTAGGAACAGTCTATATTAAATGGCAAGGGGCCTTGTATGTGGCTGTAATATGTGTCACTGTATTGTGTGCCTTTAATTGTCTCCCTCAGTAATACTGGTTTGTATTTCCGTAAAATGCCTGTAATTTTGTCTGACAGTAATACAGTGGAACCTTGGTTCACGACCATAATTTCCCCCATAGGATTGTATGTAAATACAATTAATCTGTTCCAGACTGTATGAACTGTATGTAAATATATATTTTTTTAAGTTTTTAAGCACAAATATAGTTAATTATACCACTGAATGCACAACATAATAGTAAACTAAATGTAAAAACACTGAATAACACTAAGAAAACCTTGAACAACAGAGAAAACTAACACTGCAAGATTTCACGCTATAGCCTTACGAATAAAAACACTTTTTTTTAAATAAGTTTTAAGCACAGGGAAAAAAAATGAACATTTGAAAAATCCGTAATTTAATAAACAACCAAGAAAAGTAACACTGCAACAATGCACGCGTGCGCCTCTGTGTGTGTCTCTCTCTTAAGCACGTGTGTGTGTCTCTCTCGCCTGTGTGTGTCTCTCTCGCCTGTGTGTGTGTGTCTGTCTCGTGCACGCCTGTGTGTGTCAGTCTCGCTTGCTCGCGTGCGTGCGCGTGTCTGTCTGTCTGTCTGTCTCTCTCTCTCTCTCTCGTGTGTGTGTGTGTCTGTCTGTCTCGTGTGTGTGTGTGTGTCTGTCTCACGTGCGCCTGTGTGTGTGTCTGTCTCTCTCACTTGCAAGGACAAGACAAAACCTTTTATTCTGCTGGAACCCAGGCACTTCAGGGAGGTGGCACAAGTGCATTGAGAAGGGTGGAGACTACATTGAGAAATGACATTATCACTTTTGTTAACGGTCATTCCATTTCTTGATAAATCCCATTTCTAACTTTAGCTTGACTCCCCATGTATATGCTAGCATCCTTTTAGTCTTCTTAATGGTTATTGTAAACTACATGGATGTGGACAGTGATGAGTCTGCTATGACTCTTAGTTTCTTCTCATGAAGTGTACTTTACAAACCTTCCATTGTTTCACCCTATTGGGGTGTGTTTACCTGTATATTGTTTCACGAATAGAAAAATTGCTTTTGGCACGATCAGCGCCATGGGGGAGCATCTGCCTTGTATATGTGTTTTAATCTAGTAGTATCACACATCATCCTTGGTGAAGTTTTAGTTTATCTATAGTAAAGTGTTTCGCTAGCTAAATATTAAACTAACAGCATATTAACAATGTTATTTTAGTAGTCTTCATAGCTGAATGCAGTAGTAAGTTAAGGTGTTGAAGAGTCATTTTGATTTTCTATGCCTGCATTTATTTTACATTCTTTTTTTGCACACTGCTGTGTGTTGGGTTCTCTGAATGAGTGAGTCCATGCATTCATGGGTACTAGATAGATGCAATCTCTACTTGGCTTTGGGCTTGTTGAGTAACAATGCTAACTTGTAATACTGCAATATGTAGGATGAAGTTCTGTTTCCTCTAGTCTTTTGTATATGCACTTTCAGTCATATTTATTGTGAAATTAAATACTTTGTATGGTGGGGCTGAGGAAAGGCAATGCTTGATTACAAAAGAAACCATAGCCATGATTCTGTGTTGAATTTGTCTGAGCCCTGACTATGCTATAGGGTAAGATTTTTCTTAGGATTTAAACAATAATCTATCATGTTATACCTTACACATACACACACACACTCATCACCACTCCCATTCAGAGTAATTTGGAATCGCCAATGCACCTAACCTGCATATGTTTGGAGATGTGGGAGGAAACCCAATACTACTCTCCAGGGCAATGTTCAAACTCCACAACAAATGGACATCAAATTTAAACTGAAGATATTAGATCTGAGAAGCAGCAGTGCTACCATGCTGTCCCATATAAGGTATACTCATCAATAAGGTAATAAGTATTCTAGTAAACAGCATTTTCATTACTAATACTATACAGATATATTTTTCACCTCCCAATATAGCTTCCAGTATGTGTGTGATTTTATTTTTTATTTTTCCATGAATACTCCAACTATGATGTTTACTGTGAAGAGACAAGTGAACAAAAACATGAGATTATCTTAGGAAAAACGGTGTCTGGAATCAGTAATAAAATGTATAACTTCTAATTTCCTTTTGCTGTCATAAACATCCTCAGGAATGTGTAAGACATATTCATTGAAATCAAACCCTTTGCTGTTTCAAAGAGAATGTACACAATAATTTTTCAAGACTTTAAATTTCATATTTGGACAGAGCCCTGTAAGCACTCATTTTAAAATTGAACAACAGGTTATGTATTTTTGACAATAAAAAAGCTTCAGTTTAGCACACAATTTCCCATGTCAAATTAATGTACACTATAATTGTGAAGAAAATAACCACAACTTGGAAAATGCCAAATGTATCTTTTAGAGTACAAACTTTAACAATATTAATGTTCACCTATTCTACTGTTTGGACCGTCAGAGTAATTAATTTGCCACAAACCCAGTGAAACAAAATAAAGCCTGCTTGCATCAAACATTGCTGCACACTCAATTTTATAAATTTTTTTCCTTATATTTTTTAATTGAATGAAGCAGGTTTGAGGAGATCCACTATTGAATTGCATTGTGCATTCTATGCACCTTTAAATTTAATTATTTTTTATATACAAGAAATCACATATACATCCATCCATCTATTATCCAACCCACTATATCCTAACTACAGGGTCACGGGAGTCTGGTGGAGCCAATCCCAGCCAACACAGGGCGCAAGGGAGGAAACAAACCTCGGGCAGGGCTCCAGTCCACCGCAGGGCACACACACCCCCACACTAGGGACAATTTAGGATTGCCAATCCACCTAAGCTGCATGTCTTTGGACTGTGGGAGGAAACCAGAGCACCCAGAGGAAACCCATGCCGACATGGGGAGAACATGCAAACTCCACACAGGGAGGACACGGGAAGTGAACCCGGGTCTTCAAACTGCGAGGTATCAGTGCTACCACTGCTACACTGTGCCGCCATATGTACATTTGGTATGCAAATTATATTGATGCACTTTGGTAAGAACCAAACTAACAGATTTGAAATAAATCAATTATTTTGCTACTAGTTTTGCACTCCACAATAATTCATTCATTTTAATAGTGAACTTTATGAGACAAAATTAACCCCACACAAAGTCAATAGTACCTCTTTATTTCTCACTCAAAGTAATGGGGCTAAAACAAGCAATTACAGTAGACCCCTGTTAAGTCGCAATTCAAAGTTCGCGGCCTCAGTCATTTGCAGATTTTTCCTTAGAACCTAACTAATAATTGTTAGCGGAAACCGTAAATATCCTCTGCAATTTTTATGGCTTTTATCGTGGCAATACTTTACTGTAGAGACAACAGGAACAACTGCGGCTTGGGATGGTGAAAGCAGCCAATAGAATTTGAAACTGCAACTCCCAGCAGTCCCTGCAGTGGCTCTGATTGGTCTTCTGCTGAGGGTGCTGGGGCTCTTTAGGTCAAAGGATGTCAGCGCGGCTTTTAAAAAGGGGGCCGGAGACCAAAAGCAAAAAAAAAAAATTTTCTAATTTGTGTTTCAAGTTCCTGTCTGTCTGCCTTCTGTTGGGTTACATGTACCCCATTTTGTCCTGGATCGTTTTGTGCATCTGGATTGTCTGCCGTCTGCCTGTGTACATGAGGACTGTAAGTGGATTCATGGCCATCTTGCAGAGAAAGGAGCGCTCCTGAACCCATCTTCACCATTGCAGGACCTACCGGTAGGACTATCTGTACATTCCCATTCAACGTGCGGATCTCTGGACTATCTATTTTCATCATTACATTTCATCCATTGCCGTTTTTCATGATTTACTGTGTGTGTTTTGTTTGTGCTTTGTTGTATTTAATGTGTAATCGCCGTAAGGGGAACAGGGGTGGTATCGTTTTCTTAATCCATTTGTTTTCATTACATTCTTTTTTTGCTGTTTGATTACCGGTTTGCTTTGTTTTTGTCTATGTGAGTGCGCGTGGGTCGGGTCAAGGCTGGGTGCATCTCTGGAATCTCCACTATAAAAATAAATAAATCACCATCTTCTCGACAGTGTGAATTTTAGCGGCTGTCCCTTGTGAGCAGGGGGGCTGAATGCACCACTAGAAGACACAGACGCTCCTCAAAAACCCCCTCTTAAAAAATGCTGATAGATTACCTTCACATTGCTCCCTTACTTGCTGGGCTTACTTCTCGCGCAACGCTACATTTACTTAAAAGCCTGAACAGCACCTGTCCTTTTTGGCTGATTGCTTTGTTTCTCTCTCCTCCCCTGACATTCTCTGCTCCTGTTGGGGGTTGTGCTCCCCTATGATGTTTGTCTATTCTTTAATCGATAACTAACTGCATACTAAGCTCCTTTTACTTCTGAAAGAGACAAGTTTGTTTGAGGCGTTTGAATAAAGTTCCTGTCTCTACAATCTCCTGTGTTTATGTGCAATACCGTGACCCAAGCGTGACACCCTGCAGCCTCACTGTCCCTGGGATTGAGCCGCTGCATGAGAGTAGCCTGCAAACATCAACGCTTACCTCTGTGTGCTTACGTGCAGCCAGTTCAAGTGCAGTTGGCTCAGTGATTTACTGAGTTTCATCCATGGTGTCAGTTGCACTTTGTACATATTGTTCCAGTAGTTTTTAAAATAATTTTTACACTTCATTAGCAGTGTGTAAAATGATGAGTGTTGCAGTAATTCTGATGCTCTTTGCATGAAGAAAAAAAAATGTGTTGCACTAAAATTTCACTTTTTCTTTGTGACGTTTACAGTACATATAGCGGTAACATTGGTATTTTACATTCTAGCACTGCGGGAGACATAGCAGTACAGTATACCTTTACATTCTTTATTTTTAGGTAATGTATTAAGCTGAGTTTAAATTAAAGTGTTTTGGGAGCATATTTAGGGTTTAAACTATGAAAATAGGCATTTTTTTTAACCACATCCAAAATTCTCGGTTTTTCACAATTTGCGGGTGCTCTAAGAATGTAACCCCCGCGAATTTTGGGGGTGTACTGTACTGCACTGATTATACGTTTATACTGCATTATTAGATACTGTCTTTTCTTAAAACATATTGTGCTTTTAGAAGTGAAGGACTGTTTCATCTTGTTGATTTCAGCTGCTGTAAAGCAATGTCATTTTAAATGCAGTACTCTGTCTGGTAATTCGTGATAATTTGTCCACCTTACTATTGAACCTCATGAGACAAAATAATGCCTCTAGATATTATGTATATAGTTGTGATGAATGAAAATCTGGATAGAAGAGATGGTAGGAAATTTTAATTAAAAGCACTAAAAAAGCATCAATATATGAACGAGCATACTGTTGCATAATTAAGGTGGTGACATTCAGCAAAGAGAAAATGTCTTTCTGTAACTTTCAGTTAATGAAACTAGCAATCCATCACACAATAATTATGATGTTATTTTTCTGGTTTTGCAGTGACAGAGAAAAAACCCAGCTTTGTTAGATTCTATGTAATAGCTACATTTCAGCAAAGTTGCATTACTAGGAAACTTTGCATTACCTTCTGTATTTATTTATCTAAAAACATTATTTTTTGATTGAGAGGTCCTGCCCTCTCGTAGTTCATTATAAAGCAAACAGATATTTGTAGTAAATTTGTAAATGGATGCATCGTGAGGCTTTCAAGTGCTAATATTTTGGGTTTGGTACAGTAACTGTTTTGCATCTAGTATTAAATGACAAGTGTCTGACTTGCTTGTCTATAATCAGATGTGCATATGGTTGCAGAGAAATCAGACTTTGCTTTTTTGGATGAGTCAGTTTCTGTGGTCCAAGAAGATAGTAAGCCTATGAAAAATGTCCTTCTATGAATCCCACTTATGAGCCAGTACCAGTTGTCGAGTTGATTTGTAACATCAGTTCAAACAGGAAAGCAACATGGTATATTAAAACTTAATGACTTCCATATGCACTAAATGTTGAATTAATTTTTGTAGCTCTTTTATTAAAAACACTGAGCACACAGACTTGCAAAATTGCAGTACTTTTTTGGGTCAGATCAACTGTACATTGTTCACATTATAATGGATACCCAATAAATGTGTACAGTTTCAACTAAAGCCAGAGTGTCTTAAAATAGCTTAATCCAGATATGACCAGTTGTCAAATATTATATTGTCCTTAAGGCCAGACATTCTGAAAATCTTTTAAAAAATGCATCTTGGAGCACTGTACAATTGTGTTTAACAGAATATACTCATGATGATCTTACAAAGCACAACAACCAGATTTTGGTTAAAAAGAATATTAAGAAGAAAAACAGGCAAGTTCATTCTCACAAAATAAAGCTTGTATACTTGGAGCTCTGTCAGTGACCATGGTTAACCAATTTTAAACACCTGAGCTTAATTTATTTAATACATAAAATCTTTAATATTCATTAAATGCTTCCCTCAAAACCTGCCTTGGGACTAACATAGATGTAAAAATAACATGTAAAAAATGTAAGAACCATACCCACATTGTGTAACACCACTTAAATGCACTTAAATACAACCAAAAACACCATCACAGATTATGTTAAAGGACTTTACATACAATTAGAACATAAAACAAAGCAATGGACACAGTGTAACATGAGCAAAGGAGGAAACAGAGGCGTCCAGTGACAGAACATGGAATGTCTATCAATATCATCAATAACATCTGGGCATCATCAGACTGAGAACATTGAAATGTACAAAGTTAGAGAACTGTGACCCAAATGACACCAAGTTTCAGTGGAGAGGAGCTTCTGCTCAGGAATGTGAAGTGTAGTTTACCATTGGGAGGTGGTGGACCATGTGAGATACAGTATCTGTTTGTTCTTGTCATGTTGGGAGACAGCTCTCCAATAATCTAGCTAACATCAACACAGTAAGTCCACACTAAAGGAAGGACAAAAGCATCAGCATATCTAAAAGTAAGTAACATTTGTTAATGAATACCTTCAAATTGCTTTTGTATGGCGTAAAGCAATAAGTTTCACGCATACTATATATTTGTAGGGCTCTCTCTTTACTGCTGCTTTTTATTCATTAACTAAATTGGTAAATAAAAGTATATATTTTTTTTAACGAAATGAAGATTATAAAACTGAATCAGAAAATATTTTAAATTGTAGTTCAAGACACAAGGAAGGAACTAAGGGCTAAAATATGAATCAAATGCACACTTTTTATTTCATGTTCTTAATATGTCTACTGGGCACACTCCTAAACAAACCCACACTCATTTATATTGAGTTAATGTACATTTTATAATTAATCCTACATATGTGTCTTCAGAATATAAAAAGGAAACCAGAATAGTCAAAGGAAACCCCTACGGAGATTTAGTATTTTAATCCACAACCTAGTAGTGTGACCTAGTAGCACTACACATTCTGTCAACACCCCCAAATAACAAACAAACAAACAAAAAGTTTTGTCAATAATCCATGAAGTGGTCAAACTAGTGAGTAGCAAACACCTTTGTAAGCAGCTCCTGCAGCTTAAAAAATGTGTATTAACTATTAGACTTATAAAATATACATTATATTATATTAGACAAACAATATACAGCTTTACAACAACTTTCTACATAAAATTACATTATCTGTTATTCATATTTGCCACTTTTTTAATGTACAAGTATTGAAACATTGTATCCTTGGAATGCTGTATATATGCTGGCCTTTGGCTCTCAAAGCTGAATCCTCTTTATCTCTTAATTTGTATAGTATTATTACTGGTCTAGCACTACGAGCCCTCAACCGCTATAATATTTATTTTACATCCTACTTATCTGAAGTGTAACCATAGGTAGGTCTGCTTCTTGGTTTATTTAAATAATTCTACAAATATTTTATCTAGAAACAAACAACATTCATACAGAATACATAAGTATGTTTTAACCTTACTATACATTCACATTCTATGTGAAAAATTCTTTCTTGCATCTTCCCATTATTAAATAAGACTTGTATTGTCTCACCTTATGAAATAATAAGAAGCCTGCTGTAAGCAGTGCTGGCAACACTTGACTTTTTCAGATTGTACTAAATCTAAGCATTTCTTTTAGAAATATTACAAAAGGCATATTACTATAAAGTTAATCCCTTGTTTAAAAAAAACAACAAAAAAAAAAACAGACATGTTATTGCAACCCCAGAGAGAACACATCTTAACTCACAGCTGTTAAAATTAAAAGCTACTAGAGCAGTAACAATGTATGGCTAACTATAAGTCTCACTGTGGAATATAAAGCCTCTGTCTCTAATTTTACAGTGACTGCACAGACCTCAATTAGATTTACCAAAGCTCCATAAACCCCCACAAGGCCCCTATTTACAATATAGTCTCACAAGATAAAAATGAGATAAATATACATTTATACACAGAGCACTTGTAATCCAGACAAGCTACTTTTTGCAAGTGAATTGTTTTATAATTATTCCACAGGCTCCTTTAGTAAGGAAGACGAAGTAAATGCAAATGTGAAAAAATGCCTTTAAACTAATACTGTACAGTATATAAAACAGATCTTTGAATAGTGATTAAACTGAATAAAAAGTGGCCTTTTGCCGCCTTCTCAAAAGATCTTGGCAATATTAATGAGTTACAAAATGTGGAATGGAAAGAAGGTAAGTGAACATTTAAATTTTAACACACAAAAACATTCATGTATCAACATTTAAACCTGTTTAGCACAGTTTAATATCAGCCCATTAAAGTAGGATTAGGCATAAGGTAAGAACCAATCCTAGATAGGGTACCAGTCTATTGGGCACACTCCTAAACAAACACACTCATTCACATTGATTTAATGAATTCACATTTGCCCTTTTAATCCTGCATAAGTGTCTTTGGAATATGCAAGGAAGGCTAGAGCAGCCAAAAATAGAGTGATCTAGCAGCACTACACATTCTGTCAACATTATCCCCATAATAACAAAGAAAAAATAAATAAAAAATAGTTTTGTCAGCAATCCATTAAGTTGTCAAAGCAAAAGCTAGTGAGTAGCAAACACCTCTGTAAGCAGATCCTGTAGCTTTAAAGAAACAAGAAAAAAGGAAGACATGCATATTAACTTTCAGGCTTATAGAATTTACAATTTACAGTACCTAATATCAGATTAGACAAACAATATATAGCTTTACAATAACTATTTTGAAAAATGATGCATATAATACATTATTTATTATTCAGATTTGCCACTTTTTATTGTACAAGTATTAATGAGTGCTGTTCTCAGTCTTTCTGGTGATAGGGTGACAAATAATAGCATTATATCAATCAAAATTGATGATAAAAAGCTTATGTACATTAACTTAGCTACCAGTCTAATCTTCAGTCATAGCTGATTGACTGTGTTGTTACTGCTGCTTGAATCACATTCTGAACATTATTTGATTAAATGGTTTAGTGTTTGTTATTATTTTATTTATGCTTAACTGTCTTCCACAAACTAATATATCATGATTGACCTCTGTGAGAAGCAAAAGGTAAATAATTAACTTGTTAAACTTTTCAAATTTACAGGAGCCGAGCATACCACATTATAACTAAAAAAAGTATAAACGCACAATAACTCTGTGCTTGCTTAAAAAAAAAACACTCTAATGCCTAAACATTTTATCCACTAAAATGCAAAAACATACATGCAAGTATTCTGAGCTAAATAATGGTGACAAAAACGAGACAATAATTGAAGATTTAAGGTAAGGAATTACGACCTTGCAGGTTTTACAGTTTGATGTTAGGAAAATGAAACATCATTGAAAGGACTGCTAATACACTATTTAGTTTTCTTTTTCTGTCATTCAGGCAGGGTAAACTAGAGATGATAACAGAAAAGACAAGGCCAACTAAAAATAGTTCTAATAGGCAATGTTACTAAAGCAAAACCACATAAACTACAAGACTGCCAGGTTATTATATAGTAGTAATAATAACATTGTAAATGAAATAATATCTGTCATATATATATATATATATACATACATACATACATACATACATACATACATACATACACACTCACCTAAAGGATTATTAGGAACACCATACTAATACGGTGTTTGACCCTCTTTCGCTTTCAGAACTGCCTTAATTCTACATGGCATTGATTCAACAAGGTGCTGAAAGCATTCTTTAGAAATGTTGGCCTACATTGATAGGATAGCATCTTGCAGTTGATGGAGATTTGTGGGATGCACATCCAGGGCACGAAGCTCCTGTTCCACCACATCCCAAAGATGCTCTATTGGGTTGAGATCTGGTGACTGTGGGGGCCATTTTAGTACAGTGAACTCATTGTCATGTTCAAGAAACCAATTTGAAATGATTCGAGCTTTGTGACATGGTGCATTATCCTGCTGGATGTAGCCATCAGAGGATGGGTACATGGTGGTCATGAAGGGATAGACATGGTCAGAAACAATGCTCAGGTACCCCATGGCATTTAAACGATGCCCAATTGGCACTAAGGGGCCTAAAGTGTGCCAAGAAAACATCCCCCACACCATTACACCACCACCACCAGCCTGCACAGTGGTAACAAGGCATGATGGATCCATGTTCTTATTCTGTTTACGCCAAATTCTGACTCTACCATTTGAATGTCTCAACAGAAATCGAGACTCATCAGACCAGGCAACATTTTTCCAGTCTTCAACTGTCCAATTTTGGTGAGCTCGTGCAAATTGTAGCCTCTTTTTCCTATTTGTAGTGGAGATGAGTGGTACCCGGTGGGGTCTTCTGCTGTTGTAGCCCATCCACCTCAATGTTGTGTGTGTTGTGGCTTCACAAATGCTTTGCTGCATACCTCAGTTGTAACAAGTGGTTATTTCAGTCAAAGTTGCTCTTCTATCAGCTTGAATCAGTCGGCCCATTCTCCTCTGACCTCTAGCATTTTCGCCCACAGGACTGCCGCATACTGGATGTTTTTCCCTTTTCACACCATTCTTTGTAAACCCTAGAAATGGTTGTGTGTGATAATCCCAGTAACTGAGCAGATTGTGAAATACTCAGACTGGCCCGTCTGGCACCAACAACCATGCCACGCTCAAAATTGCTTAAATCACCTTTCTTTCCCATTCTGACATTCAGTTTGGAGATCAGAAGATTGTCTTGACCAGGACCACACCCCTAAATGCATTGAAGCAACTGCCATGTGATTGGTTGATTAGATAATTGCATTAATGAGAAATTGAACAGGTGTTCCTAATAATCCTTTAGGTGAGTGTATATATATATTTAAAATCCAACGTCTGTCCAACGTTTCACGAGAGAACTACTTAACGGATTTAGATCTGTTTTTTTTTCCTATAATCTGCTTGAACATTCCGGTTGATTTTGCAAATTCTCTCATCACATTAAGTATCACAGTTCACCTGCAGGAGCAATTTATTTGTGTGAATCGAAGACAGAGGCTGCGGGCCGAGGGGAGTGGGGAGCCGGGTAGGGCCCTCCTCACTCACGTGCCAGCTTCCGTTCGAATCGCCTACCTCTGGCCACGTTTTGGAGTGGACCTTGCCTCCGCTTAACTAGCGATACCCGTCCGTTTATTGATTTTCAAGGTTTGTCGTGTTTCACTCCTACGAGGGCGGAGCCGTGGGGGGCGACAGCTAGTATATACCATTATAATACAGTCATATGAAAAAGTTTGGGAATCCCTCTCAGACTGCATAATAATTTACTCTACTTTCAACAAAAAAGATAACAGTGGTATGTCTTTCATTTCCTAGAACATCTGAGTACTGGGGTGTTTTCTGAACAAAGATTTTTAGTGAAGCAGTATTTAGTTGTATGAAATTAAATCAAATGTGAAAAACTGGCTGTGCAAAAATATGGGTACTCTTGTAATTTTGCTGATTTGAATACATGTAACTGCTCAACACTGATTACTTGTAACACCAAATTGGTTGGATTAGCTTGTTAAGCCTTGAACTTCATAGACAGGTGTGTCCAATCATGAGAAAAGGTATTTAAGATGGTTAATTGCAAGTTGTACTTCCCTTTGACTCTCCTCTAAAGAGTGACAGTATGGGATCCTGAAAGCAACTCTCAAAAGATCTGAAAACAAAGATTGTTCAGTATCATGGTTTAGGGTAAGGCTACAAAAAGCTATCTCAGAGGTTTAAACTGTCAGTTTTAACTGTAAGGAATGTAATCAGGAAATGGAAGGCCACAGGCACAGCTGCTGTTAAACCCAGGTCTGGCAGGCCAAGAAAAAATACAGGAGCAGCATATGCGCAGGATTGTGAAAATGGTTACAGACAACCCACAGATCACCACTAAAGACCTGCAAGAACATCTTGCTGCAGATGATATATCTGTACATCGTTCTACAATTCTACGCAATTTGCACAAAGAACATCTGTATGGTAGGGTGATTACAAAGAAGCCCTTTCTGTACTTACGCCACAAACAGAGTCGCTTGCTGTATGCAAATGCTCATTTAGACAAGCCAGATTAATTTTGGAACAAAGTGCTTTGGACTGATGAGACAAAAATTGAGTTATTTGGTCATAACAAAAAGAGCTTTGCATGGCGGATGAAGAACACCGCATTCCAAGAAAAACACCTGCAACCTACTGTCAAATTTGGTGGAGGTTCCATCATGCTGTGGGCCTGTATGGCTAGTTCAGAGACTGGGGCACTTGTTAAAGTCGAGGTTTCAGATGAATTCAACCCAACATCAACAATTTTTTTCAGGATAATGTTCAACTATCAGTCATAAAGTTGAAGTTATGCAGGGGTTGGATATTCCAACAAGACAATGACCCAAAACACAGTTTGAAATCTACAAAGGCATTCGTGCAGAGGGAGAAGTACAATGTTCTGGAATGGCCGTCACAGTCCCCTGACTTGAATATCATCGAAAATTTATGGGATGATTTGAAGCAGGCTGTCCATGCTCGGCAGCCATCAAATTTAACTGAACTGGAGAGATTTTGTAAGGCTTTTAAATGATCGTCGCGCAGCACGACATGCAGAACACGCAGCTCGGTAGCAGCAGCTGCTGTACAGGCTTTTTAATGATTATCGCGCAGCGTAACATGCAGAACACGCAGCTTGGTAGCAGCAGCTGATTCATCTGCATCTCCTCAGTGTGCGTTCAGCCCCCCCTTAGCCCCTCTTCACAACGCGAGCGGCAGAGATGCTAAGTTGCAAGCGTGAAGCACGCCCCCAGAGAAAGGGGTTGGGTGGGGGGCAAGCGAAGGGAGAAGTTCCAGGTACTCATCCTGGAAATTCTTTGTTTGAGCTCCTCCCGTCAGGAAGACCTTTAGGTCAATCCATGTACGCACAATCAGACTAAAAAATAGCTTTTTCTTATTCATCTGAACTCTGAATCTCCTTAGACTGAGATCATTTTTAATTGAACATGTGCAATAAGCTATATTGGCAATGTGCAATATACTAATGTAATACAATATATGTAATGTACTATTCATTAACAGGTGCAACAACAATTTATGCTACTGTACTTTGAGCAATAATAATTTGATCTGGGTACTTGATCACTTAACACTATACAACATATTTGGAATTATTTGACTTTTCTTTAAATGCACCTTGGGGTTGTCACAAAAGGTAATTTTGTTGTGTTACACAATGACAATAAAGTGCTAGTACTTGAACTATACATAGATTCACATCTTAAAACAACTTGCAATGCTTTTTCATCATTTAGTGAAGCTGTCACCGTAAGTGAATCACAATTACAAGATTACCTCCAAGTTTTCAAGCTGATTCCCGCACAAGCATGGAATATCATAAGTAATGCAAGGTGAGCTTGATTTTGGCAGCTATTCAACATAAGGAACACCAAAATATGAACAGGATCATTAGACAACTGTAAACAAACAACATAGACAATTTTTGGGCATTATGTTCTATTTAAAAATTCACAGTGACTTGATGAATTAGTTAAATTTGCTTCAAGTGAAGAAGGCTGCGAGAAATTTCCCTATGGATCACTCATTGGGTGGTCAAGACTGATTAATATATGGTCAACACAGTATTTTTAATGGTGGGGCAAACATTTGTTTTTGTTTAACACGTTTGGTTTTTTTTCCCCTTATTTTTGTAACAAGCATCATTTGGGTATAGGTACAACTCAGAAGCGCCTCTTAAAGCACCAATATATAACAGAGATATAGGTGAGAACTGCACTTTCATATAATATTTTTAAAGAAATTAACAACAATTCCAATCTCCCAACACTACCCTGACCCATTCATGAAAAAAAATAATCAAAGACAACTGTTGTAACTAGTTTTAATATTTTTCTAATAGTTCAAACTTCTTATAAACACAGTAAAGTTCAAAACAAATATTTTAAGTCAAATCATTGTTTAGTGGGCAATTAGTCACCATTATACAGTGAAAATGACTCAATAAATGTTATTACAATGTTTATGCTCTGGTCTTGTAAGTAATGGTATGGACATTTATAACAATATACAGTAATGGAAAAAAGGAGGAAAATGGAATTGTTAATCAAGTTCAGGCATGTGAATGAAAACACATTTTATCCCAATAAAATACATAAATAAAACACTTTGGTGATGAAAAATAATTAACATTACTAATAACAAAAAAAATGCTCTGATCTACCTGAAGAATTTCATGTATAGTGCAAGGGGACAACATCTAGTTAACTATCCAGTTTATTAGTTAACATCTTCTTCCAGACAGATTAAAAGGCTCTATGGTGATGTCATGGCAGAGAAGCAACTATAAGAGAAAAATCTTACTATTTCTTACTGGACTTTGCAAGGCAATCTGTGAAGCATCATACATTTTTAAACTGTAAAAAATCCAAATAAGACTGAAATGTTGTAGTAATCACACATGAACACCACAGGTCTTCTTAGACTTAAAAACGTTTCATTTAAGCATAGCCATTCTGAAAAGTAGGTGATGAGTTTAAAAGGTTTACTGCTGACATAATTACTTACACTAAATAACTGAAAGATTTCTCAGTTCCCCAAAAACACACTAGAAGCAACATAATGGCCAGAATGACTGCCTCTTAGATGCACAGATGTGCTAGCATATGGAGGCCAGTGCCAATGCTCAACAACCTGTTGTACAATGTTGGCAGTAAAATGACAGAACAGGTTGAACTGCTGTTAATGGTCATAGAAATATAAGGACAGTTGCCTGGGACATTGCAAAGGACAGGCAGTAAGCTGCTTGTTTGTACCTAATTTGTGATGCTTTTACTTTCAAGATATGTGTCAGGAATATTTAAGGAGTGTTCAAAGAAAACGTTTTAAAAGTTGCTCCACCTGAAATGATAATCAAATTTAAAAAAAGGAATATTCCTAAACAGATTTAACCCAGCCACAGGAGATGCACAAATTAGTGTGTTTCTTTGTGTCAGTCTCAAGCTCAGAAAAAATGGGGAGGGTTATGTCAGGAAGGGTTGCGTCCAATGTAAAATTTTTCCAGATCAACATGTGGACAACAATACAGATTTCCATAAGGATCAGTCAAGGCCCAGGTTAACAACGGCCACCACCAGTACTGTTTACCAATAGGGTGCTGGCAGAAATTGGGCAACTGCTGGCTGAAGAAGGAGAAGAAGAGGGGGAAGGTGTGTCCAGAGGCAGGAGGAGACGAGGAAGGTAAAGAGAGTGGAAATGAAGGTAGAAACTTTGAATGTTGGCAGTATGACTGGTAAGTGTAGAGAGTTAGCTGATGTGATGGAGAGAATGAAGGTTTATATTTTGCCCATGCAAGAGACTAAATGGAAGGGGAGTAAAGCTAGGTGGATTGGGTGGGTTCAAATTGTTCTGTCATGGTGTGGATAAGTTGAGAAATGGGGTAGTAGTTATCCTGAAGGAACAGCATGTCAAGAGTGTTTTCAAAGTGAAAAGATTGTCAGACAGAGTTATGATTATGAAGCTGGAAATTGAAGACGTGATGATTAATGTTGTTAGTGCATATGCCCCACAAGTTGGATGTGCAATGGATGATATTGTAAATCTAGAAGAGGAGGAGAATGAGGGCAGAGCCAATGATCAAATGGTGAAAGTTGAAAAAGGAACAGTGCAAGGTTGAGTTCAAAGATGGGGTAAGACAGGCACTGGGTGGCAGTGAAGCGTTACCAGACAGCTGGGCAACAACAGCAGAAGTAGTAAAGTGACAGTAAAAAGGGTGCTTGGCATAACATCTGGTCAGAGATAGAAGGAAAAGGATACCTGGTGGTGGAATGGGAAATTACATGAGAGTATATAGGGGAAGAGGTTGGTGAAGAAGAAGTGGGATAGTCAAGATGCAGAAAGTAGACAGGAGTATAAGGAGAAAAATGAAGAGAGAGCTGGTGAAGACTAAAGAAAAGGCAAATGATGAGCTGTATTAGAGGTTGGACACTAAGGAGGGAGAAAAGGACCTGTACCGATTGGCTAGAAAGTGGGACCGAGTTAGGAAAGATGTTCAGCAGATTAGGGTGATAAAGGATAAAGATGGAAATCTATTCACAAGCAAAGACAGTGTGTTGAGCAGATGTACTTTAAGAGGCTGATAAATGAAGAGAATGAGAGAGACAGAAGGTTGGATGATGTGGAAATAGTGAATCAGGATCAGATTAGCAAGGACGCAGTAAGACAGCTATGAAGAGGATGAAGAATTGAAAGGCCGTTGGTCCAAATGACATACCTGTGGAAGCACAGAGTTGTTTAGAAGAGATGCCAGTGGAGTTTTTAACTAGATTGTTTAATGTAATCTTGGAGAGTGAGAGGATGCCTAAGGAGTGGAGAAGAATTGTACTGGTTCCCATTTATAAGAATAAGGGGAAGTGCAGAGCTATAGTAACTATAGAGGGTTAAATTCATGAGCCACAGCATAACGTTATGGGAAACAGTAGTGGAAACTAGTTAAGGGAGGTGATGATTAGCGAGCAGCAGTATGGTTTCATGTCAGGAAAGAGCACCACAGATGCAAAGTTTGCTCTGAGGGTGTGGATGAAGAAGTATTGAGAAGGCCAGAAGGAGTTGCATGGTATCTTTTTGGACCTGGAGAAAGCATATGACAGCGTGCCTAGAGAAGAGTTATGGTATTGTATGAGGAAGTTGGGAGTGGCACAGAAGTATGTAAGAGTGGTACAGGATATGTATGAGGGAAGTGTGACAGTGGCAAGATCTGGTGTAGGAGTGACAGATGCTATCAAGGTGAAGGTGAGATTACATCAGGGATTGGGTCTGAGCCCTTCCTTATTTGCAATGGTGATGGACAGGTTGACAGACAAAATTAGACAGGAGTCCCTGTGGACTATGATGTTTGCCTTTTGACAATGTGATCTGTACTGAGAGCAGGGAGCAGGATGAGAGGAGCCTGGAGAGGTAGAGATATGCTCTAGAGGGGAAAGTAATGAAGTTCAGTAGGAACAGGAGAGAGAAGAGATGCTGTATATATTGGGAAAAGGATGCTAAGGATGGAGCTACCAGGTAAGACGAAAAGAGGAAGGGCTAAGAGAAGTTTTTTGGATGTGGTGAGAAAAGACTTGCATGTGGTGGTGGTGGAAAATTAAACAAAAATTATGTCATGATGTTATGTATTTTATATTAAACTAGCAAAATACCCGCGCTTCGCAGCGGAGAAGTAGTGTGTTAAAGAAGCAATGAAAAAGAAAAGGAAACATTTTGAAAATAACGTAACATGATTGTCAATGTAATTGTTTTGTCACTGTTGTGAGTGATGAGTGTTGTTGTCATATATATATATATATATATATATATATATATTTACACACACACACATAAACATATATATACACATATCTATACATATACACATATATACATACATATATATATCTACATATACACATACATATACACACACACATAAATACATACATACACACACATATATACACACAATATATATATATATATATATACATACATACACACACACATATATAAACATATATATACATATCTACTATATATACACACACAGCTATTTCAGATCAGTGCAATACGCTGCTTGTTAAAACGGATGACTCCGCTCTTACGTGCAAGTCTGCGTGGATATTATGAACTATCGTATTTGTTCAAGTTCTATTTAAATTTTAAATAGAAGGAATTTTTATTTAGTCGACAGAAATATCTTTGGTAGGAATGGTAAAACAGACAGGAATATTATTCCTGAATAAATCAACTCAAACCTTAAACAACTTATAATATTTTGCTCTCCATAAAAATATATCCTGTCTAAATTATACAAGTTAGAAATAAAGTAAACGTTAAAAGAACAAACATTCAAATTTCTTTACTCTTATGTAATTTTATATAAAAATAAACTTAGATTTTAAATATCCCAAAAGATTTTGCTCTCCATAAAAATATATCCTGTCAAAATTATACAAATTCAAATATGAACATGCTGCATAACAAAACCTGGAAATATAAATAAAATGTGTTCCTTTCAGCAATAACAAATCAAATCATTCAGTTGTCTTTGCTCATATGTCATTTTAGAGCTGGACGCCTGGCATCTTTTTGGCACAGGTTCGTTTCTGTTTGGTGTGAGGTTCTGTGTTGTGGAGATTCTCAGGATGGATTGCAGGTGCTCATCAGTGAGGCGACTCCTGTGTGCTGTTTTGTTAGTCTTTATCACTGAGAAGAGCTTCTCACACAGATATGTGCTACCAAACATGCACAAGGTTCGAGCCGCATGTAGACGGACTTTTTGTTCTTCAAAGTCACCAAAGCGCCGTGCAAACTCAGTGCGCTCAGTTTATCAGCAAAGTGCGATTTGGGAACACCGTAGTGACGACTTGGTTTAACATTACTTGGCAACAGGGAAAGTGGGGCAAGGTGAACTGGTGCATTTGTGTCTCCCATAAAAGCAGCTTCACTTGAAATCACTTTGTGATTGTGCACGGTTAAAACGTCCGCTGAAGTGTCAGATTCTTATTTAATTATTCTGCTTTCTGTATCTTCTGCATTGCATTCAGGTTACCCTGATGTTTTGTCTCATAGTGCCGTCTTAGATTAAATTCTGTAATTACAGCCACATTAGCTCCACAAATGAGACACACGGGTTCAGTAAACATATACTCAGCCTCCCATCGGTTTTAAAGGCTCTATTTTCAGAATCAACTTTTCTCTTCAGCATCGTGTGAGCTAGCTTCAATAACTTGCAGCATCATAAGGTAGACTTGATTAACGCGTAAGTGTTGGCAAGGCAGCTGAAGCGCTGCATTATGGGATCTGTAGTTTATTGTGTTACCAGCGCTTCATATACCGGGCTTTAATAACAATAATACAGTATATAAAATGATCTCGGGCGGATATAATTACGCCGGGCGGATGTGGCCCGCTGCCCTTGAGTTTGACACATATGGACTAAATAGAACTTGAAAAGATATATTTTTCAAATGTGATCGCGCAATTCAGATAGAGTTGACGCGCTACAGCCTGCATGCCTCAATAAGTCATCCTCCCTCGCTCTTACTTTTTACCGCTCATCTAATGAATACACTGAGTATGGCTTTACCAAAACAATCATTGATGGCGAATAAAGTATCCATTATTCGAGTATGTAGATCGGGATATATATATACATATATATATATACCGCAGCGCAGCGAGAAGTAGTGTGTTAAAAAGCTAGAAAAGAAAAGGGAACATTTTAAAAATAGCGTAACATGACTGTCAATATACAGTATTTGTTTTGTGAGTGTTACTGAGTGTTGCTGTCATCAAGGATTTGATTATCATTATTTCTTTCAATCAGGTTCGTATTTGTAGGATGTGTTGTGTTCAAGTTACATTCCGTGTTTGTCAATCGTTGTAAAGATGACAGGTTTCATTCATCGATTCGTTTCTTACTGCATCAATAAACAGCTCGTCTTCTTCTTTATCTGAGACCTGACACACTGCATGCACGGTTTTTTTTACACTGTCTTCCTTTAGCGGGACATTGACTTTTTCCAACGTGTGCTTTGTTTCCGCAGTAGTTGGATTTATGAATATGCTTATATGTATCAGACGCTTCATATTTTTTGCTGCCTTTTCAATTGTGTAATTCGGTTTTTTTCAGCTCTTTGGAACTGTTGCTTTTATCTGTGCACTCGCCAGTTCACGTGAGCCACTCGGTGTACATGCATCGAAGGTTCCCAGCTGTGCTGGTGCCATCTCGTGCTATGTCCATGGCTGTATTTAATGTTACCTTAGTCCTGGCACTTAAAACTTTCTCTCGCAGTTTCGCTGAGTTTGTGTCAAACACCACCCTGACCATCTCATCTTCCTCTCCATAAGCACAGTCCTTCACCCGTGAATATTTAGTGGCAGTTTGCTATTGGATTGCCGCTGACGGACGGCCTTATATGGGCAGGCACTAAATTACAAACGCCAGCGGCAGCCTGTCTATGAACTTAATTTAAAGTGTAGGTTTACATCGTGCTTTGTTTCGAAGTAGCAGAACTCATGAATATGGTTGTATATGTCACTCGCTCGCTTCTTATTGTTTCGCTGCCTTCTCAATTATATAATGCATGTTTTCTTCAGCGCTTTTTTGAGGTCTTCCTGGTTTTCTATGTACTGCGTGATTACGTGGGAGGCGTGATGATGTCACACGAAACTCCACCCCCACGGCGTTCAAGCTCATCTCCATTACAGTAAATGGAGAAAAACTGCTTCCAGTTATGACCATTACGCGTAGAATTTCGATATAAAACCTGCCCAACTTTTGTAAGGAAGCTGTAAGGAATGAACCTGCCAAATTTCAGCCTTCCACCCACACGGGAAGTTGGAGAATTAGTGATGAGTCAGTGAGTGAGTCAGTGAGTGAGTGAGTGAGTGAGTGAGTGAGTGAGGGCTTTGCCTTTTATTAGTATAGATTCTGATTTCAGTCCTTCAGAGTATACTAAAGATATACTATTAAACCTACAAAGCATAACAAATAATGGTTCAAAAATCTTTTAAACCAAAATAATCTACAAACCGGATTCCAAATAAGTTGGGACACTAAACAAATTGTGAATAAAAACTGAATGCAATGATGTGGAGATGGCAAATGTCAATATTTTATTTGTAATAGAACGTAGATGACAGATCAAACGTTTAATCCGAGTAAATGTATCATTTTAAAGGAAAAATATGTTGATTGAAAATTTCACGGTGTCAACAAATCCCAAAAAAGTTGGGACAAGTAGCAATGAGAGGCTGGAAAAAGTAAATTTGAGCATAACGAAGAGCTGGAAGACCAATAAACACTAATTAGGTCAATTGGCAACATGATTGGGTATAAAAAGAGCTTCTCAGAGTGGCAGTGTCTCTCAGAAGCCAAGATGGGTAGAGGATCACCAATTCCCACAATGTTGCGCAGAAGAGCAATATCAGAAAGGTGTTACCCAGCGAAAAATTGCAAAGACTTTGCATTTATCATCATCAACTGTGCATAACATCATCCGAAGATTCAGAGAATCTGGAACAATCTCTGTGCGTAAGGGTCAAGGCCGTAAAACCATACTGGATGCCCGTGATCTCCGGGCCCTTAAAACGACACTGCACCACAAACAGGAATGCTACTGTAAAGGAAATCACAGAATGGGCTCAGGAATACTTCCAGAAACCATTGTCAGTGAACACAATCCACCGTGCCATCCGCCGTTGCCAGCTGAAACTCTACAGTGCAAAGAAGAAGCCATTTCTAAGCAAGATCCACAAGCTCAGGCGTTGTCACTGGGCCAGGGATCATTTAAAATGGAGTTTGGCAAAATGGAAGACTGTTCTGTGGTCAGACGAGTCACGATTCGAAGTTCTTTTTGGAAATCTGGGACGCCATGTCATCCGGACCAAAGAGGACAAGGACAACCCAAGTTGTTATCAAGGCTCAGTTCAGAAGCCTGCATCTCTGATGGTATGGGGTTGCATGAGTGCGTGTGGCATGGGCAGCTTGCATGTCTGGAAAGGCACCATCAATGCAGAAAAATATATTCAGGTTCTAGAACAACATATGCTCCCATCCAGACGTCATCTCTTTCAGGGAAGACCCTGCATTTTTCAACAAGATAATGCCAGACCACATTCTGCATCAATCACAACATCATGTCTGCGTAGGAAAAGGATTCTGGTACTGAATTGGCCAGTCTGCAGTCCAGATCTTTCACCTATAGAGAACATTTGGCGCATCATAAAGAGGAAGATGCGACAAAGAAGGCCAAGACTATTGAACAGTTAGAGGCCTGTATTAGACAAGAATGGGAGAACATTCCTATTTCTAAACTTGAGAAACTGGTCTCCTCGGTCCCCAGACGTCTGTTGAGTGTTGTAAGAAGAAGGGGAGATGCCACACAGTGGTGAAAATGGCCTTGTCCCAACTTTTTTGGGATTTGTTGACACCACCATGAAATTCTGAATCAACATATTTTTCCCTTAAAATGATACATTTTCTCAGTTTAAACTTTTGTTCCGTGATTTATGTTCTATTCTGAATAAAATATTAGAAGTTGGCACCTCCACATCATTGCATTCAGTTTTTATTCATGATTTGTATAGTGTCCCAACTTTTTTGGAATCCAGTTTGTAAATAAATGTATGTGTTATAGACTTCTAGCTGCACCAATCCCTCCAATCTGTTGGTGAAAATCTTATTGTACAACAGTATACAGTGTTCTACATAAGTCAGTGCCACAAATAAACATTCTACCAACATTTTGTTTTCAAATTTAGTGAAAGTAAATAAAAATAACATAATAAAATAATGTGTGGGATCTCAGTAAACCACAGAAAAAAATATATCAGGCCTCAGTTCCTTGCCAGCAGAACAACTGCCACAACCTCCACAACACAATCCAGCATCAAATATAGTGTCCCCTACAAATAAACTAACTCTTTGGTCATCTTCAGGAAACCAATAAACTCCATATTTAGAATACCTACATACAAAATAACTCAAAATGAAGGCAATATCACCTGAAAATCTCTCATTACAAAATTCTATTTATTACTACTTTTCCATAGCCACAAGCCCCACCCTAGTTATAAGCTCTGGGCCAACCAACCTTTGGTGGTTTATTACTAATGAATGAAAACATGAAAATTGTATTGTACTTTTTCATTTTAGTCTAGATTGATAAACAAAGCGAACATATTACCCTTTAAAAATCAAAAGTGAGTTAATTTCTTCTTACAAGAAATTCAGAAATTACCTTTTTATTTACTGTTAAAGGACCAAATCTAATATACAGTGCCAACTACCTTGATCTTTTAGACTGTACACATGCTTTTAGTATAAATAAATGCATAAAAGTGTGATTTAAGAATATCAGACATTGCTGTATGGCTGCTTAAAAGCTTCACCTGCAGTTAGTATAATTAATGAATACGCAATTTGTATGCCATAAAGGTTAAATGAAGTGATAAAAACTATAAGGAGAAAAAAGTCATTACAGTACATAGTTGAATGGTTATCTCTGCAGCAAACTGCTTAGTGTCTGGTACTAATTCATCCGCTGTTAATTTTGTTCATGTTGCAGCTGTTAGACGTTTGGCAGAGACAGATTGCCTACTTTGCTACAGGGCCCTTCTGTTTGTTTTCCACTGGGCTGAGCTTTCAGGTTATACAATTTTGTCTCAAATATTTGAAAAAACATTTCCCTCATTCAGGGTTCTTACTGTATTTGAACCCTGTAGTTTTTTATTTCTTAATGTTTAATTTAGTGAAATACATTTATGTGTATCTATATATATATACACACACAACATACATACACACACATTCATACATACATTCCGGGTTTCGCCCCAAGAAATTTCCTAAGACAATGGGCCTCGGTTACAAAGCTAAGGGATAACCAAAATGTATTAGAAATACTATATAATAAACAGTATACTTTTCTGTAAAAAATCTTCTTTTTCAACTCATGTGCTAATAGTTCATTGGAGCTCCATACTCTTGAATATACAATACGATACCATTTTCTAAACACACTTAATCATGAGCAGGATTGTGGGGGAAACTGAAGCCTAACCCAGCAAGAATACAGTGAAACAATTCCTGCAAAGGGCAAACACGCACATGCACACCATCTGTCCCAAATCCACCTAACCTGCATGTCTTTTTACTAGAGGAAGAAACCGGACAACCCAGAGGAAACCATTGCAGACACAAGGAAAATATGCAAACTCCATGCTGGAAGGACCCGGGAGAAGAACCTTGGAAATGTGTCCTTACCGCAAGCCAGAAGCACTACTTCTGCACCACTGTGCTGCCAACTTTTGAGCATGCTACATACAACTGCACATGAGTAAAAGATTTCTGCTGTAGATCAATTCTTGCTTTTCCTAGTGACTAGGCTTTTGTTGATGGTCATTGCAAAACACAATTTTAGGAGAAACTGTATTCTTTTGAATTCAAACAGATAATTAGCAGGAATAATGGAAATTTTTAGTACAAATACAATTTCACCCTGTAGCACAGCAGTTCCGACACTCAATCCTGGGGACCCCCTTGTGGCTGCAAGTTTTTGCTCCAACCAGATTCATAATGAGTGATAATAATTGATAACAACTGATCTCATTTAATTAGCTGGTCTTTCTTCTGTTCTTTTATTCTGCATTCAGAAAAGCATTTGTACATTTATAAGGCATTTAGACATATTTCTATTTTTTTTCTAAAGCCTTAAATGATTAACTTTCTTTTGTTGTTTTCCTATTATTTTTCCCTTTTTCTAAGTAGTTTTCTCTTTTCATTTAGCCCTAATAGTGACAATTAGCAGCAAGCAGAGCTGACACCCAGGATGATGAAAGCTCCAACTACTTCAGAGTAAGACCCACTAATTAGTAAAGAATGAATTAATTAGCAGATCGCCTGGAAAAACAAAATGAAAATCAGGATGAAAATACTGTTAACAAGTTAAAAAATACAAATTCCCCATACATTATAATATAAACTTACCAATTTTGTAATTTTTGTGTTGACCCCAAAACAAAGAAACTGGAAAAAAAAATGACTCACTTAATTAGGTTAGGAGTCCAGGGAAAAATGGAAGTTGGTTGGAACAAAAACCTGCAGCTACAGGGAGTCCCCAGGACCAAGTTTGGGAACCACTGCTCTAGCAGATTCTGTAATAATGGTAGTTTCAGTCAGATGTGAATGTAACACTTTGATTTGTATTCTTGCACAATTACAAAGTTTTGGAAGGTTTAGAGCAAAAGCAATATACACTGAATCATGGTTTACTTTAACTTATTACATACAACACTGATGTTACAGGCTGCACATTTACGTGTCCCATAACGTTAACTTAATATTTTAAGCATTGTATCGATAAGAAAAGAAAAGGTTTACTTCAGTTAAAGGTTAGATTTCTCTTATTTCTTTCAGTGTGAGATTATGTTAATTAATCAAAAGGTGATCATTTTAGAATCTAAATAATATAGGCTAATTGTATCATGATTGCAGACAAGCAGCTGGTACTTAATTTGAAATGTGCCTTGATTTTTACTTGCCAGAACTGTAACTGGCACTACCTGTAGGGAGTCTTTTCACCCAAGGAGTGTGCAATACATATCGCCTACAATAATAACTTAATACTTCTTTTAATGAATGTGCAAGCTGAAATGATCAAGTATGTCCTCACTTTGCAAAAACAATCAAAGACACACCTTGAGAGCCCATGCATTCTCTGCCTCATATAAACTAACAGGATAGACTTCTGCGTCTGTGCAAAGCAAGCGCTTAGGCGTCCACAGGAATAAAACAGCCTCTCAATCTACATTTTTAGATTTAATGGTTGGCGTTGCAAAGACTGATGTTGCTCAAAAGACGGGAGTCCATTTGGGAGAATTATTTATCTGTTCTGACAAATTACATAATGTAATTTGTTTGAACAGATTATTTTTATTTCTGTAAAAAAAACGTATGCCTATTGGGTGTGTTTTATTTCACAAGCTGTCTTGATTAGGGGTTCTTGATTCCAAAGTACTATACTTTACTTTTTTTTCTTTCATTATTTAAGACACTCGCTCAGATCTCTGCCTCCCCACCCAGCTCCATCCCACCCTGACTTGTGCCGCCTGCCTCTCCAGCTCCTTCTGCCTCTCCCATGATAGATTCTTCTCAAAACCTGAGTTATTGGAAAGCATTTATTGCAGCCACTGTCTATTCCCTTTTTCATGCCATGATTAGTTTAACATTAACCAAATGTTGAGCGTTTCATAGAAGGACGATTTACGTCCGGAAGGATGAGTCCCATTTGCTGAAAGGATAATCTTCTTTATGGAGGGAAACACTGGAGCTGCATGGTTTCTTATAGATAATGATCAATGACCAGTGATGCAGAACTCTTCCTGCTACACAATTAACTGATGTTTAACTCTTTGTATAGCTAAACTGCCTCTAAAACTCACACACATACGAAACATACACACCATCGGACGTACACACTACTAAGCATTGGACCTCCTGTGGGAAATGACTAATAAATGCCCAGGGTAATTACTGTTGTTTACCTGCAGGGCATGAGATTATAAGAGAATTCAGTCTTCGGAGAAAGTCAGCTTTAGTATGTAAATTTCACATACACGAAAATGTGGATTAAAATAATAAGAAAGTTGGTATACTTTTTGAATGTAGCATACAATGAATACACAAGCAGATTTTTAACTTCAGCTCCTGCACAAAACATCAGTTACTTGTGAAGCAGGAATATTCTGATTCATTCAGTATCCCTGATCACTGATCAGCATGCATGATAAACAATACAGCTCCATTTGTCTCTACAGAAAGATGGTCCATCCTTTACTGTTTCATGATCTGGATTACTCTTGAAATGAAATTCTGCCAATAAGGAATAACAGAAATCAACGTGTGGCTTTCTGTCAATGATAAACTATGTTTCACGGGGAGATCACCCATGATAGATAAAAATATCAAAGGAAAAATACAAAAAAAAGGGGTGTTTGGATGTAATTCTCTGTGGGATGTATCTCTTAAAGTCATAAGAAAGAAAAAAACCAAGACTTTGATCGAGATAGTTGGAAGGTCAGCTGCTGAACTGGTGCATTCAGTTAGCACAGATCATCTAACGATGATTTCTGTTATTTCTTACTGGCAACATTTCATTTAAGAGAAATTCAGATCAGAAACGGTAGGGAAAACTGGAGCTGTGCAGTTGTTTCCGAATGCAGATCAGTGTTTAAAAATACAAAATGACTACAATATTACTGCTTCACAAATAACTTATGTTCATGCCCTGTAGTTCAATTATGATTAGTATTTAATTCCTATTAAAAGAGTTATAAATAGTACATTACTGAATGATGTAGACAATGATGAACAAAAAGTTCTCAATTCCAAATTTACTCTTTCTCTCTAATATAACTAAAAAAGTAGTTACCAGTCAGCTTCTTATGAGAAATTTTAGTCTGCACCAGTCATAGTACAGAAACAGCACTAACTTGTGTTGTAAACAACATTCTAATTCTGATGAAGGAAAATACACAGCAATTACTGTATACTTCTAGATTTAAGTACAGTGTCTGATACCATTGATCATTCTATTTTACTATACAGGCAGGAAAATTACACAGATACCGTCCTTTCCTGGCTTAGTAAATATGTAGGATATTGAGAATGCATGTATTTGTTTCTAGTAGGACTGACTGCTGCAACTCTTTATTCACTGGCAGTTCAAATCATTCTTTATGCAGTGCTCAGTCATTTCAAAATGCTATACCAAGAATTATTACAAGAACCAGAAAGTATAAACACATAACCCCATTTCTCAAGTCCTAACACTGGATCCCAGTTAAGCTTAGGGCTAATTTTAAAATCATTCTTTTAAAACAGAAAGTCTTAAATTGCCAAGGCTATTGTTACTTACAAACCAGAGAGTGTATTGAGATCTCAAGATGCTGGCCTGCTTATGATTCCAAGGATTAATAAAATAACACTGATAGGTCAAGCTTTTATAGTTACATTATACCCTGACAACAGCTACTGATTAGCTGTGCATACTGTGTCTGTTTTTTAATCAACTGTGCAAAAATATAAGTAATTCAATATTAATAAATCATTACTAACCTTCATCTATTCTATTTCTTGATATGGCACTTGGTGCCACTGCTCTATTGCCAAGCTGCTCCCCTGCCTATGGAAAGGACATCTAAGATAAAGCAGCATTGGAATTACTGGATGGAAAGATTCTCTCATCAGACTGGACAGCGCAACACAGACTCTACTAAAGAATGCTCAGACAGGGGTAGGTGGCATGTTGGTTGAGGTCTTCAGGACTTTAACCAAATTTGACTTTCTGTTTTACAATTTTCATTTTCTCTGTTGTCAACTGGCCATAGTTCATAAATGGACAACTAATGGACAGATAGTGCTGGTTTCTATTTATGTTAATTAGGTTCTACTTTGTGTACTGTGTGTTTTTAAAAAATCTGTATCCCCACATGTACTAATTCTGTATTTAGCTTTAATATAATCTACAGTATACTTGTCTTTTACCTGTGAATTTGTTGACAGCACTCTGCTCAGTGGAGAATGCTATACAAAAATCACTTTCAAAATCAAATTCAATTTATTAGCATACAGTAGGTATGTTGAATGGATGTATCTAGTTTATCTGCAATTTAAATGCTTATTCTAAAATGTTATTTATTAGATCCTGCCAGGTTTTGAAAAAGTTTTGTACAGATCCTCTATGTGAAAATTGGACTTTATCCAATTTTAGCTAATATATAACATCAGTTATCCACTTACTTAAAAGAGGTGAGTTAGAATTCTTCCAGTTGAGCAAGATAAGTCTACGTGCCAATAGTGAAGTAAAGGCAATTACAGTTTGATTGTCCTTCTCCACTTTAAGCCCATCTGGAAGAACACCAAACACAGCTGTTAGTGGATTAGGGGTGATTGTGATGCCCAGGCTGTCTGAGAGGCATTTAAAAATTTTTGTCCAAAATGATGTTAATTTGGAGCACGCCCAAAACATATGGCCCAGGTAGGCTGGAACTTGATTGCAACGTTTGCAGGTTGGATCTTGTCTGGGAAACATTTTGGACAATTTTAAATGAGAGAGATGCACTTGATATATAATTTTAAGCTGAATAATTGTATGCTTTGTGCACATGGAGCTCGAGTGAATTCTGTGCATTGCTACCTTCCATTCCTTTTCTGAGATGTTGATTGAGAGTTACTGTTCCCACTGTACTCTGGAATCTTTGAAAGGGAAGGACTTTAAAATGTTTTTATATATAACAGAAATGCTGTTTGAGTCCTCAAGACTGATCAAAATTTCTTCTGATATAGAGGTAGGAGGAGGTGAGGGAAGTTGGGTAGGTTTTGTTTAAAAAAAGTTTCTAATTTGAAGCTAGTGAAAGAAAAGAGTTGCTGGAAAGCTAAATATGGAGTGTAATTGTTTGTAGGATGCGAAGACTTTTTAATGATTTTTTTAGTGATTTAATCCCGGAGCTTTTCTTAGCAGCAAGATATACAGGGTATATTGCAGAAACCAGCTCTGGACACAGGACATACTTGTGCATATTTGCTTATACAAATCAGTACATGAAGTTGAGGAAGAATATGTGAAGTCCTCAAAAAACTGACAGGCTAAAAATTAAACCTGTATCCATGGACAAATGAGCATAGAACGCTAACTACTGACTGTTCCCATATTTAAAACACTACCTGTAATAAATTACATGATTCAAACTAGATTTCTGCATTGCTTCTTGGTTCTGTATTACTCACTACATGTATGCTGAATCATATTAAGTTTTTCTAAAAAGACAAATGACAGGTACATGATGCTACCAAGAACAAGCAAGCACTATATTTGCAAAATGGTCATTATATCTGCAAAACACTCATATTCACAAAATAATGCAAACTTATGTGCAAACTAATGTACACAGTTAAACAAATTTTGAGTGGCAGGAAAAAACATACATAAAAAGTGAGCTGATCTACTCAAACAAAATATCTTTAAATCAGACAAGCTTAAGATTAAATACAGTTTTCTCGACATTCTGAGAGCACAAAATATTGGGATTTGACACTCTGTGCCACCTTCTACCTCTTAATGGAAGTATGCTTAGTAATTAGTGCTTACATTTCACTTTATCACAACAACCTCTTCATCAAAAGGAAATTTTTAGTGACAGTCTGACTCTATTGTTTGTCTGTACATTGAAAATTAATCAAGGAAATGAGTCTTGCCAAGCTCATACCTTATGTTATAAGTTGATCAGTATGGATGTGTTTTATCTTTAGTGGATTCATTTTTCAAAAATAAAAATCAAACAATTCAGACCTGATTAAAGTGCAAATTGTAGACATTTTACATTTTGATCACAGCATATAGAAATTACAATTACTTTTTTCTACATGGTCCAACCATTTCAGGGTACCACAATGTTTGGGACAACTGGTGTCATATGAGTTTGTAATTACTCAGGTGTGCTTTATTGCTTAATTAGTGCAGACATGAGATGCCTCGGATTGCTTCTACCCACAGACTACCTTTGAGTCTGTAGCTGCCATTGTTCAACAAGAGGACAAAAGCTGTGTCAATGAAAGTCAAAGAAGCCATTATGTGGTTGAAAAACAAGAATGAAACCATTAGAGACATTGGTAAAAATTTAGGATTATTTAATCAACTCTCTGGAACATCATTAAAAAGAAAGAACTTATTGGTAAGCTCAGTAATCACAAAGGCACTGGTAGGCCAAGGAAGACCTCCACTGCTAATTACAGATGAATTGGTAAAAAAAAAAAGCCCCACAGAACAGATCAGAAACTGTCTTCAGAAGGTAGACATATATGTGTCAGAGACTACTATCTGCTGAAGACATCATTAACAGAAATACAGAGGCCACACTGTAAGATGCAAACTACTAGTTATTCATAACAACAAGATTACAATTTAAGAAAAAGTACTTAAGTGCTTATAAAATTCTGGAAAAGGGTTTTGTGGACAGACAAGACAAAGATGAACCTGTATGACGAGAGCAAAGTGATGAGAAGAAAAAAATGCACTGTATCCATTGATGACGGAATTATTGACGGCAGTTGCACAATGAATTCTAAGGCATATAGAAACATCTTATCTGCTCAAGTTCCAGTAAATGCCTTCATACTCTTTGGATGGCGCTTCATCCTGCAACATGATAATGATTCCAAACATACTGCTAAGGCAACATAAGAGATTTTCAAAGCTAAAAAACAGCCAATCCAGTCCCACAATTTAAATCAAATATAGCATACCTTCCATATGCTGAAGAGAAAACTTAAGGGGACAAGACCCAGAAAGCAGCAGGAGTTAAAGATGGGTGTATTAGAGGCTCTCTGGAGAAGATACTCAGCCCCAGGTGATGTTTATGAATCACAGACTTCAAGCAGTCATTGCATGCAAGGGATATGTAACAAAGAACTAAATATGACTGCTTTAATATACCGGACGATTGCTATGGTGCCCTGAAGTGGGGGACCATGCAGAAAAAGTGTTACTTCTACATACTTTGTTTAAAGTTTATGCAAGTACCCTTAAATTAAAGTCTGCAGTATGCACTTTAAATACATCTAAATTGTTTGATTTGTAGTTTTAAAGTGTGGAGCAGATGGTTAAATGAAAGAAAAATTACATCATCCTAAACATTATGGAGGGCAATTGTATGTTAACCCTGTTTGCTACTTAGAGGTGAAGTTTAAAGTGCTAACAGTTGAAAAGGATCATTTACAACATACATCCATCTATTTCTGCATCCTTTTTCAGGTTAATATAACAGGTGTTGGTTGTTTAAACAAAAACAAAGGTTAATGATATGTACATTGTTGGGATTTTATGTAAAACTCTACAGAAAAAAAAATGTACAAATAATTTGTTGATATGTTTACTGTATGGTAAATATTAATGCTATAAACTATAAGCAACACATTTAAAAAATGAAAAAAAAAAATGAAAATCCACCATCTTTTCATTTTTTTTTATCTTGGAATAACTTTATATTGTTCCTTCCTGTTTCGATTAAATTAATACATTTTTTTTATTAATAATTTTATTCACCTTGCCTAAAGCAGCGATGTAAGACCACCAGCCCTACACTCATATACGCCATTCATTGGGTGCAAACAGAAAAACATCCTTTATATCAATAAAAAAGAACTTATCACCATTACCCATTCCTTACATTAATGTTCTGTATTAGAACAAACTTGCTATGAGGAAAGGATTGCATTTTTGGGTACGTGTTAAAATAATTAAAACTAATCTTGAATGATGGGTTAATAAAACCCCATACCCTCCTTTCCTGCTAATGTGCTGTGTATCTTCACATGTGAAATGAAATAAAACCGTTTTTAGTTAAACAATTCCTGAATTTTCACATGCTTTTTAGATTTAAAAAAATTGGCAAAGATTTCCTCTATTTAATTTACAAAAGACTTGGCAAAACTGTGGTTACAGTATATTTACTTTCCTTACCATTCTTGCTATTGCTACTGAATAATGTGAAACTGGTTGGGAGGAGGAATTTCCTAAATTTATTTCAAGAGGCACACACCTTCTAAACACTACCATAAAATGATTTTAGAAAATAACAAAACACTAATAAGGGCTAAAAAATAATCTGGTTGTAATTTAGGTGTGACACAAGAGCCATTAAGTCAACAACCATTTTCAAAGAAAGAGACTGTCCTCTGTGTTTTTACCTTGTAGATGTTTTGTTTCTGATCTGGGAGCAAAATCTTGTCTTTTTTAATGTGTAAAATTACGAACAATTATTTTATTAACTAATGCAGAGAATGCAATTCATTAGAAGTGCAGTTTCTATTCTTAATTTAAAATGAGATTAATAAAGAGAATGGTAAAAGTCCCATTTTGTACTAGATTCAGCAAAAAGTACAATTAAAGGATTTGGCAAGTTTTGTGTTTTTGGCAGTTGGACTAATAAAGTGTAAAAAAAAATTTTGTTACATTTTTAGCAGTAATAAAAAAAACTTTTTGGTCAGCCTCTTGATTCCTTTATCTGAATTTCCAAAAACAAAGTAAAATGGCAAAATTGATTTACAAACTTTTAAGTCCTGCCAAAAACTTTAATTTTGGGTATTCTTAATCTAATAAAGAATGAAGTGAGGCATGTTTATAGGCCATAAATATCAGCTAGCTATGGTTTTTAAATAAAAGTTCTTCTGAAATACAATTAATAAGAACTAAAGCCATAAAAACAAAAATAGAATAAAAGACTAATGTTACTGGAATAAATTACAAGAAAACTCACTTCTGACACATCTGATTAAATAATATTTTTGGAGAAATGGGTCCTTTTCCTGCTTCCTTCATGCTATGAAGAAAAAGGAACATGGCTGATGTCAATGGCTCGGGGCTGGGAAGGGTCACTACCAATGGATCCTACAGGTAAAAAAAAAACAAAAAAGCAAGAACACCATCATCATTTTCCAGGCAAAACTTTACTGAAAGATATGGACAACACTCTTTCATTAACTAAAAATCAAAGTAATAAAAGTAAAAAAAAATCTGAAAACAGCTTGATTTATTTCATGAATAATATACACTGTTAAGATGCATTAAATGTAAAAAAGCCATAAATAAAGCATGCATTGTATTACTAGTTACATAGTATGTGCATATTAAAGATTTTTGCATAAATTAGTATTTTTTTTCCAGGCAACAGAAGATGACTTGCATGGCATATTTAATTTATACTAATAATATAACCTTCTAGCTTTTTGACCTTCCTTTGAATATTTATACACACTTCCTTTCTTTATTTGTTCAACTAGTTAATGAATTTCAGGGTATTTCATTTCATATGTGCATCACAGGCCTAACCTGTAGGAAAATAAAATTTAACTCACAAAAAAGTGGTTCACCAAGGTAATAGGGAGCCATGATATAAAATAGATTTTTGCTTTTGCAGTGTTTTTTACTCATTTATTTGTTGTGTGTTCTTTGGCTACTTTAAAACTCCATTAAAACTCCTGAAGTTTGAAGGTTACACTTCTGCATATTCTATTATCCTTATTTACAAAAATACAGAATAACAAAGCATGTTTATAAAATAAATCTGATATACTGCAAATTTTTTGCACAAAAATGTTTTTGGCAACACAGGAAAACACAGAATGCTGAAAGCCCATCCCTTTCCATTCTCTATAAACCTCTCTTTCTAGTTTTCTGTATATGAGGCTGAGCACACATACCTCAGGTATCACTGAGGTAAGTACCAAACATTGTCTCTCTCTCTGACACTTGTTTAGTATTACAATTACCATGACTGACATCATATTTGGGAAAAATGAGCAATATAATACCGTAACACCACAACATCACACAAATCGACAAAATGTTCACATCTAACAGGAAATTACTCCAGTTATAAGTTTCAATTATAACTTTTTTAAAAACAAAAAATGAGAGGCATATACTTGTGGAATCAGCGCATGAAAACATAAAAACTTTTGTGTAATAGCATGTATTAAAAAACGTGAAAATACACAAAATCATATATAAAATTTACATGTACATAGGTGAGAATAAGCTCTTCAAATTCAACAATTAACACAGGCAGCTGGTAGGCTCCCTATACTTGTGGAACTTTTCTTCTTAATCACACTATTTTTTTTTTATTTTACTCTTGGAAACACTTGTGTTTTAATACTTAAAGACAAACCCTATTCGTAATGTCTTGCTATTTGACCTTTAATAATCCATAGTGCACTAAGTGAAATAAGAGTGCTCTTGTTGCTATAATTGAAAGCAGCAGAGTCCATTCAAATCTCCCATACTGCTTATTAAAGGGACTCCATGTACTGGTATTACTAGGGTGTTATTAAGGTATTATGCCACAGTAGTGCTGGGCGGTATGACCAAAATTCTGTATCACGGTATTTTTCAGAATTACACCAGTTTTACAGTATTCAATGGCATTTTTTCCCATGCATGAGTGGATGTTAACTACATTTTCCACTGCAATCAGTGCAGTAGACTGGCTAAGAATAACCTATTCCACTGTCAAGAGAATTGTACACTGTACAAAAAAAAACCATTCTAATGTGTACACAAGTATTAATACAGGTTTGCATGGCCCCATAAAGTGTTAGTTTTCAAGAGGGTGGCACTAATGTATAGAAGGAATTACATTGCATGACTGTTGCAGTCAAAATATAGAATCTTTTTATTGAACAAATTTTGCAAACAACTTAAACTATAATTTTGACAACATTCGAAGTGGCATTTAGACTTAGTAAATTATCCTGAGGTGCTTGTCAAAAGTTGTATTGTACTGAACATGTCTTAGAAAAGGAATAAATAGTAAATATTTTTGTAAACCAACTACACTTTCTGTTAATGTTAACAATCTCTGTCCACTGACACGTCAACTATATGGATTGTAATGGCATATGTTATCTTGATCCACCACTTGCTCTTTTTGTCGTAGGCAGAACCTCTAGCAAACGTGTCTAAAAGTGACGTCTAACTCTAGCTTTTTCAGTTTTACCCAAGGACGTGGATGGTGCCAATATTAGTTCCATACATTCATGGTACTCCAAAGCATGTGTGCGGCTAAGGTGGTGCAGCAAAATTGCTTGTGTTGCCACCTCCAGCGACAACTTTCGCTCTACAGCATTTGCAGTAAATAGTTGTTTGGTCCACATCTGACCTTTTAAAACCAAAGTATCTCCAGACAACAGACATGGCTCCTTTTTTCAGTAAAAGTTCTTCTTTGTCATTATGTTTAACTTTATTGTCTGCTACAGCTTCAGTTTCAGAATGTTCTCTGTCCATTTTCACCGCTCAATACCTCCACTAACGAATATACAGTAATCCCTCGCTATATCGCGCTTTGACTTTCGCGGTTTCACTCTATCGCGGATTTTAAATGTAAGCACATCTAAACATATATCACAGATTTTTCGCTGGTTCGCGCTTTCTGGACAATGGGTCTTTTAATTTAGGTTACATGCTTCCTCAGTTTGTTTGCCCAGTTGATTTCATACAAGGGACGCTATTGGCGGATGGCTTAGAAGCTACCCAATCAGAGCATGTATTGCATATTAACTAAAACTCCTCAATGCTATAAGATATGCTTCCCGCGCTGTGCTTGTTTGCTTCTCTCTATCTTTCTCGCTCTCTCTGCCTGACGGAGGGGTGTGAGCAGAGGGGCTGTTTGCACAGAGGACACGGACGCTCCTCTACAAAATGCCGCTTTATCGCGGTGCTTCTGTATACTTAAAAGCATGTATTGATTTTTGATTGTTTGCTTTTTCTTTGGCGCTCTCTCTGACATTCTCTGCTCCTGACGCGCTCCTTTATGACGCGCCTTTGAAGATAAGATATGTTTGCTTTCTTTTAATTGTGAGAAAGAACTGTCATCTCTGTCTTGTCATGGAGCACAGTTTAAACGTTTGGCTAAAGGGTGTTATTTCATGTCTAGAGGGCTCTAATAATGTTAACAGGGTGGGAGAGTTTATAAGGGCTTAAAATATATAAAAATAACCACACAAACATATGGTTTCTACTTCGCGGATTTTCACCTATCGCGGGGGGGTCTGGAACGCAACCCCCGCGATCGAGGAGGGATTACTGTACTCTGTTGGATGAATGTTTAGCGGTGTAGCAGTGAAAAAGGTCCCCCCTTAAACACTTTCCCGCTGCCCATTTTCCGAACATTGTTTAGGCTATTTAAACCAGTACTGCGGTATAAGGAAAATCCATATCATAACAAAGATAAAAAAAAGGTTTTCAGTATGAACCGGTATACCACCCAGCACTATGCCATAGGCATCTATATTTGTTTTTTACTTAGATTAACATGAATTCCTTTGAAAAGATATTAGTGGTGTTTCATAAAAAAAAAAAATCAAATTAAATGAAAATCACCACACATTTCCTGATGTTATAACCAGCTCAACACTTATATAAAATGATTACAAATACTGTACTAAAATATAAACACATCATGAAAAATATACAAAAATATATACATTTATTAAAAGCAAATTTAATTCCAATTCAAATAATCAATCCATACCTCCATCCATTTTTAAATTTGCCTGTTCTAATCAAGTGTCAGAATTCAGGGGAAAGAACTAAACGCGGCAGCACTGGTTATATGGCAGGAATCAACAGAGTGTCTTTGCTTAACTAACTTGATAGATATAAATATTACTGAATAATTATGGAGCGAAGTTTATTGATTTCAAAGGTGAGAAAAGTTATACAATTCCTAGGAGGGTATAAATTTCTAATTTCTGAGAAATTGCAGCAAACAAAAAAACACTAAGATTTAAATTAAAACCTCATGAAACCCCAAGTGTCAGAATTCAGGGGAAAGAACTAAACGCGGCAGCACTGGTTATATGGCAGGAATCAACAGAGTGTCTTTGCTTAACTAACTTGATAGATATAAATATTACTGAATAATTATGGAGCGAAGTTTATTGATTTCAAAGGTGAGAAAAGTTATACAATTCCTAGGAGGGTATAAATTTCTAATTTCTGAGAAATTGCAGCAAACAAAAAAACACTAAGATTTAAATTAAAACCTCATGAAACCCCAAGAAAAGAAAAAAATAACAAACATTTATAAAAATACACCAGTCCAAGAAGTAACACATTTAAAATGAAATAAGTAAAAGGCAAACTGTGCCAACACAAAAAGTACATGCACCCTTGCATATGCAAATTTTTGACACTGAATATTTTCAGATCTAGTATTAGGGTTATATCTAGGGCCCACGATTTACTGCGGCCCATGGAATTTAACACCACGCCGCAGAATTTAGGGTTTTGCAGCGGTAAAATGCCATGCCGTGGAATTAACCTAACTGCAGAGGAAAATACCAAATCTGAATGAAATCTCACTGTTTGAGGCATATTGATATTAGTATGATTAGTTTTGATTACTTCTTTAAGTTCTTCCTTTAGCCTATTGCATCATCTCATTAATATCTGGTTCGTTGCTACTGAAATCGAACACAGTGGAGCTACAGTCCAGTTAAAGAAGCTGTCGGCGTTGCTGCAAAGTACTCATAAACTTAACGAGCTGAGAGCTGAACTTGAATTTGTATCTGTTCACTGCCAGCCAATTATGAACACTCTGACTTCTTTTAAGGCACAGTCATTCATGGCTGTCGATGTCTACAACAAAGTGTCTGACTTACTGTCTTGCCTGAAATCGTCCGGATTTCCATTTGCAACCAGCAGCTGTGAAGAATTATGATTGATTATTATTAGGGATCAAGAATAAGAAAAATTGCATTTATTTTGCTTGGGTTACGAATTAGTCTTATGGAGTTCTGGAACTGCATTTGCCGCGCCTGACGGTACGCTGCGGAATTTAAAAAACATGCAGCGGAATTTACCATTTCTTGCCGCGGTAAATCGTGGGCCGTAGTTATATCTCAGTGAATAAATAGCATTTTTTGAAAACCTTTATTTATTGAATGAACAAAGGTATCCAACATCAGCTGGGATAGTGTGAAGAAGTCCATGCACCTTACACTTAATAAACAGTTGTACCATCTTGGCCTGCAATGACTGTAACCAAACACTTTCTCTAATTCAATATCAGTTGTGGCATCACCGTAAATCATTAGTTTTTTTCATTTATATCTATTATATTATTGCTAGTATTTTCTCGTTAATTTAAAAATTATGTTTGTGAAGTCAATGCATCAACATTTTGTATGAGGTATTTTTGAAAGGCTGGGCTATTTTTTGTGTTTTTGTGGGTATCAAATGAGTCTGTTGCAGTGGCACATGTGACATTGTCACATTACCATTATAAATGATGATGGCATGCTATTTAAACTCTGGTTAAAAAAAGACTAGTGCCTTTAAAGAAAATCATCTTCAAACAATAATATTCTTTTGGTGAGCAGTGGTTTCAACTTTGCTTCTCTCCAGAGATACCCAGTTACTGCCAAGGGTCTGAAGTCATGAATAGTGATCTTTGTCGAATCAAGACAGCCCTCTAGTTCCTTGGGTATCTTTAACATTTCTTTGTAATTTACTTAATAATTATGTGTAATACCTCTGGTGAGGCACTCATGGAAAGATATGCTGCTGTTCCAAATAGTTTCGTTTTGGAGAATATGGATATCTGTTTGACTTAGTGGAGCTTCAAAAAAACTGGAATTGGCTTTGTATCCCTTTCCAGACCAACAAGTTTCCTTTGATTGTGGCTTTATATGCTTGTTTATTATTTGTAATGAGGATTTGACCCTCATAATATGAATCAATGCATGTGAGTTTTAAATGGAAGATGTACAAGAAAAAAAAAACAAAACACTTCCACATGGGTAGAATTCAAATTCTAAATTATAACTCAACTTTAATCCGGCAAATTCTGGTATGTGCTATATAGCATCTACAGTATATATATAGCATTTTCTGTCATTGTGAAAAGCAAATTAAACTTCACATTGGCCAACCGCAAATAATGTTAGCATACTGTGCTATTTTAAGTGCAACAATCATTTTTATTCTCTGTTTAACAGTTTTGATGTTGTTCTCTGTGAAATACTGTTTATAAAAAAAGACTGAATAAGGTGATTAATGCTTTAGGAACCTACCAGCCACAAGATTCTGAAACATAAGACCTGACACTTAAAACAGGCAAAAAGCTTCCAACATACTGTATTTCTCTTTATAGTTTTATTAATAATTGTATCCATTTTTATTTTAATTAAAAATACTGCATTTAAGAAAGTATTATTGAGTTAACCTGATTTCATAAAAAATACCAAGTAAACAATTTCAAATATAGTAAAATGCGTGCAAATATTTCCCTTCAAAAGCATGGCTCCTTCAAACTGGCTTAAATACATAAAACTATTAAAATATGTAACATGACCAGTTCACTGAAAATAATATTGTCTCCATCATCAACTGAGTTGATTTTGTGCAGTGCAAATTGTAGTATTTGCATATTATTCCCTTTTTTAAGATAATAAGAGCAGCATATCAGACATTAAGCTCTGTTCAATGTTCTGTATTACTACTTAACAAAGAAGTGGTTGACAGCTATGCTAGAAGTTCATTATACATACCAAGTTAGTTTCTGCAGAAGGACAAATTTTTAACTTTGATCCCTTTTCCTTTATTTCTGTAATCAAGTCATTCATTAAGTGTGTCTGTGCCAAATTCTGAAAACAAAGTAGAACATTTTAATGATTGTGAATCCAAATAAATATTAAGATTACATACGACATAAGATTATCCATTAGCAATGTACACTCCATAAGATGTTATTTATTTACAGAAAATGGTTTAATAATCAGGGTACTAGCAACTTTGCCTGGATATTTGTATCAAGTTGATATCATCTATTATAATTACAATAGATAGATAGATAGATAGATAGATAGATAGATAGATAGATAGATAGATAGATAGATAGATAGATAGATACTTTATTAATCCCAAGCACTACAACAACAAGAATGTCAGTGCAGGAGGTACTCCAAAAATTTACTTCAACAAGTGTCATTTTACATATGATGACAGACTGCATTGAGAAAGTATACCTCTATGGACAACATTTGTTATACCAGTCCATCAGTCAACTACAAAGAATGGGAGAAACGTTTGCCCACTACACCACAACTTCAAATGTATGATGTTTGAGGCTTCTTGTGCACTTTTTTTCAACCTGGACTAAAATATGAGGTTTGATGAGAGTCCTCCTAAATACTGTCAATTCATGAAGATAATTCATTTGTTGCACAAAATATGTAAATATGTACATTTTTAAAATCAGGCAAAAAATAGTACAGTAACATTTTCAACAATGTATGATTTGTCCCATAAATATAAGAACATGTACTGTATAAGTAGACAATTAAAAAATTTAGACAACTTCAAAAGTATACTATTATCTATGGATTTTTTAGACAGAATAGTCACAAGCGAAAATACAAACTCTGCTTCCACTGAATCTAAGAATTAACTAAACCCTGAAAAGAAACTGCCACTATCGCATTGTCGAAGCAGGAACATTTCTGTCTTTGAAGAGTTTTACGCCTTTTGAAGCAATCATGACATGTGTGGAAAATATTTGAGTGTAAAGTGCCATTTTAAAAATTCCAGAATGTTTTGTATGACTATGATAAGCACATTACCATGTTTTGCACTTTCTGAAACTGTCCTTTGGTAATATAATAGTCACAGTTAGTAAAACAATTTGAAAATTGGTCAAGTAAATCACATTCTACTTATATGGAAATCCAGACGGAGAATCAATTGAAGTTTCTGACTAATTTTAAATAAAAGATATTTTCTTAAATCAATTTCAACTTGTATTTTAAAAACTGCATTTTATTATTATTATTATCACACTTATTTTAACTTCACCTGTTTGTTGTCTGGTACAACTCTTGTAATCGATATTTAACCCACTTCCTATTGAGACTTATTTTTTACTTTTTAGTACACTGTTTTAACTTAATATAAGCATGGTTTTTAAAAAGTATTTTTATATCTCTCTATTATAAAAAAAAATCTTGGAAGGCTTGGAAGGAGACGATACGTGATCTTCTCGGAAGACAATTTGATGTCCTGCCAGAGACACTTTAACGTTACATGAGACAAGGCAGTGAGACAAAAGGACAGGTGTTGTATAGGCTTTTAAATGATCGGTGCGCAACGCGACAAGCAGATCATGCAGCTCGGCAGCAAAGGCATAAAGACAGCAGCTGATCAGACCACATCTCCTCAGCGTGCGTTCAGCCCCCCAGAGTGGCAGAGACACAAAGTGGCTGGAACGAAACGCTCCCAGGGGTATGATGGGAGGGGGTGGGCAAGTGAAGTGAGCCGGGGGCAAAGTCCACTAGTATATATTTATAAATGTCTTGCAGACTTAAAAATGGGCAGCAAATACAGTCACTGCAGTTTAGTAGATATTGCTGGACCAGCTATATGCAAACAGTGTCAAACAAAGATTACACTAGGTACATATATATATATATATATATATATATATATATATATATATATATATATATATATATATATATATATATATATATATATATATATATATATATATATATATATATATGACCCAAATTAAGCACTCAATATATTCTTAAAAAAATTGTTCCGAATTTTAGAAATTAATGACTTCTCAGCACAGTAACATATATTGATATGTTAGAAAAAAAACTGACTAAACAATGGAGGTAAAAGATCAATGTTCATTGAAGAGAAACATCTTTAAATTAGATTTGAAAGTAGAAAGGCAAGTGTAGTCACGGAAAGATTGGGGAAGAGAATTCCAGAGATTAGCAGCCACGGCACTGAAGTGCCTACCTCCTAAGGTTGAAAATCGGGTGCGTGGGACAGCAAATAGATTATGGCTACAAGACCTGACAGAGCAAGAGGGAAAGTAAGAGATCAAGAGTTCACTAAGGTAAAGAGAAGCAAGGTTATGGATGTCTTTGAAAGTGAGAAACAAGAATTTGAACTTGATATAGAACTGAACCGCCAACCAATGTAGCTAAAAACATGGGGTTGGGTTATGTGAGCAGAATACTTCATACACGTGAGAACTCTACCACTCTTCACACCACTTTAGCTAGAAAAGGAAGATATGACATAGGTCTACAATTGGAAAGAGATATTGGATGCAACTCGGGTTTTTTTTAAGAACAGAAGTAACTGTTCTTAACAGTTTATGAGCAATAGGAACAGAACCAAAAGAGAAATGCATTAATTACAATAGTAACTGAATTATTAATTGTAGAGAAACATATCTTTAATAAAAGTTGGGGACAGGGTCAAGCTGACAGAAAGCAAGATTGTTCTTAATGATGAGTGCAGAGACAAAAAGAGAGTCAACAAGTGTAAATCAAGTAAATTTTGTAACTCAAGTCTGGTTAATTTTGTTTTCAAAAAAATGTAAAAAAAATAAGCCTGACACTGTTCAACTGTATTTGGACATACAGGAGGATGAATGAGTTTGTTAATAGTCCTAACGAGTGTTCTTGGCCTGGACTTAGTGTGAGTTAAGATGGAGGAATAGTAACTGGAGCAAGCTATGCTCAGTATATAGTAAGCAGTGGACATTTAGGCCAGTTTTCTTATAAAGGCACACAAGACACTGGTCTGTTGCCTTCATCAACCTGAGCTTTAGAGTAAATAAACCAAGGATACAAGTGGGCTGCTGGGGCAAGCCTATTGTTTAAGGAGGCAATAACATTAAGCAATTCAGAAAAAGCATCATTATTTAAGGGGGCTATATCATTAAATAATCCAGAAACAGCAACATTATAAAGGAAAACCATATTATCAGGAGAGGAAAATGTATGTACTGTATGTGAGACAAAGATGAACACTAAAGAGAAGGAGCAAACAGATTGGAATTGATATACCTAATATTATAAGTAACAGAGATTTTCTTCAAAGAAAGAGGAATAGTATTGTGAAAACTACATTCAATAAGCTTGTGATCAGATATACCAGAGAAAAATATATCATTCGAACTGGTAGAACAAAACAAATCAAGAATATGACCATGAATATGAATTGGTAAGTCAACATTCTGTATCAAATAATAATAAAACATTCTAATAATGACATGAATTCAGACATATAGATGCGAGGATGGGAACAGGATTAGTACTATGAAGACATTGGAGGCAATGATATGTAACAAGTTCCTGCAAACCAAAAAAAATGGTTGACTGTGGGGACAAGATTTTGTGCTAAATATGATGTATTTATTAAGTATGCTCAATATTGCTTCATTATCTGTATGGAAAGAATACTACAGCTTAGACCCTATCTAAATACAAGCTAAAGTATCTTATATTCTCCTTGTGTTTTTAATTCTATGCCATAAAAACTGAAGTGCCACAGTGCAGCTCAGACTGATCATAAGTATGCAGCTCTAGCTTTCAGCTGAGACCTTAATCACAGGGGTTGCTAAAGTATTTTCGTGATGGCAACCAGATGTAACTTTTGTCAAAAACATCAAGAGTTTATTTGTGCTTCTATAATAAAATTACAATAAAATTATACCATGGAAAAAGGAATTGGTTGAATAAAAACCAGAAGTCACATAATACCAAAGGTATTAAAAATTATAAGGAATGTATTCAGTGGGTACAAAAAAAAATGTTTATATTTAATGCAAAGTCTTTAACAATGAACACCTTCACAAAGTGTTTTACAGTACATATGCAATATAATTCCATAATGTAAGGAGAGAAGTGATTTTTACTGGGTTACGCAGAAAATGTTAGAAAAACATTTACAGGCATCATAAAGTTTATCTAATCTAATAAGAAACAGTTTTGTAATTGGCTCAGCATGGTGAAAAGAAAATTATTAAAAAAAATGTTTTTTAACTTTTCCAATTCATTCAAAAGCAACCACAGACTAAGGTAAGAAGCAATCATTGGCTAAATTAATAATGTCAATAGCAATATCTTGTAATATACCTTTGCTTTGACATTTTAATCCCTGTCAAATTATTTTATTGAGTTCCTGAACACAGTATAACATATTCATGGCTTTCTTAGTTATTGCTGGGGTACAAGATTCAATTAATGTTTGAAAACAGTAACACAACATCCATCCATCCATTTTCCAACCCGCTGAATCCGAACACAGGGTCATGGGGGTCTGCTGGAGCCAATCCAGCCAACACAGGGCACAAGGCAGGAACCAATCCCGAGCAGGGTGCCAACCCACCGCAGCAGTAACACAACAGTTATACCCTATTCTCTAGCATCATGTGTGTTATGTCAGCAGAGATAAAATGTAAGACCATTCACAAGGTGTGCCTGAACAATACAAAATTGCACTGAGCTTATGTGAATCCTTTAACAATAAAATATACTGCTTATAAATGAGACCTAACAAGATCCACATGAATCTTATATTCATATTACTTTTTTCATATTTGTAAAATCTTGATTATCAGGAGCACTATCAGAAAATACAGGCACATCACTTTCCTAAATAGTACAGAAATATTTAAAAATTAACCAAAAAATAAATTGCTGTATTGCTTTTAATTTGTAAGGGAGGCGCTTCCATCATAAAGTAATTCTTGGAGGTGTTTGTGCAAGATATCTTTGCCTTTCTTTTGAATGGAAAACCTTGAACAATGCTGGCAAAACACCGGTCAAGGATTCTGAAAAGATTATGATGAAGTGTCTTGATTAACTGGGATATTCAAGGTTGACATACTTCATTAGTCGGCCTATAGCTATATACAAAACAGGACAGTTGCTGAATAAGTAATTTTAATTATGTTCAGATAAAACACACTTTTCAATAATGCAAAAGCAACAAACACCAACATTTAAGGTTACCACATACTAAAAATCTGTAAAAGCCCAATTAACAAAAAATAACATCATGTAAAGCTAATTTAAGATTAAATTAAACCACATGGGCCCTTTCGTGAATAATACATCATCTGGGAGGTTCCATTGTTTCTGACTATTTATTTTAGGACAGAAGAGCTTTGATTTTATGTGATCGAATTAAAAACACAATAACTTTTATGTTCAAATCCTATAAGACAATTCTGCCCATCATGAAGAATACAAGGGACAACCAATTAATTACTATATTAACAAAAAAAGTCAGCCAATATTTGTTCTTTAAAATGATATAAAATGATAACTGCAATGCAGAAATTCATCCATTATCCAACCCGCTATATCCTAACAGGGTCACGGGAGTCTACTGGAGCCAATCCCAGCCAACACAGGGCGCAAGGCAGGGAACAAATCCCGGGCATCCAATGCAGAAATACAACAGATAACTATTAGCTGAACTTATAGGACAATTTGTATAGAAAGAGAATAAAATAGATACAAACTGCATTATAGATATAACTATACACACACACAAAACACATAACATTGCCATATAGTCTATCATGTTTATAAATCTCTTCTGCTTGTTGCCTTTCTACAAGAATGGTTTCTTGGCTGCAGCATGTCCTTCAAGATTATTTTTTAAGACTTCCTCAAACAGGGGAAGTGTGCTGTCTGGTACCAGATGTCTGCTCCAGATGCTGAACAATAACTGCACTGGATTCCCTCTTGTCTTTTAAGAAAGTGACTTTTAAGTTTTCTTCACTAGATGCAGACAAGTCATGGATATGGATCTTCTCCTGCAAGTCCTCAATTTGCACTATTTCTAGTTCTTTATGAAAGCTTAAACACAACATTTTGAAAATCTGTCTTATATACAGTTAGTTGCTGACTACTGTAAACTCATGATTTTATGCCTGTCAATGTGTGTTAACTAATAAAGCCTTTTCCAAACCTTTATTTTGATTTACCCTGATATCTGTGGTGACTATTCTATATACCCTTTTATTTGTTAAATTGCACCCCTAGCACACAAGGCTTAGCTAATTAATACTAACTCGTTAATTTGAATCAGGTGTGCTGTTGTTGGAATTCACCAAATGCAAGGAATAGCCAAAGCAGATGAGCGGTAACTACACTGTGCTGTCTCAAACTTAAAATTTCTTTGAACAATGTGACTCTGTCTGTGCTACAACAAAAGTGCAGAGTGCTACAGGAGATTTTAAATCTACTTCCATGATGAAACACTTCAATTAATTCACCTGAAGTCTCAAGGAAAGTCTTTTGATTGTAGAATAATGTGCTTCTAAAATATATGTGTGGGCAGCTCCACACTAATGTAAGAGCTAAATGTTTTAATTTGGACAGGGCTGATTAAAACAAAGCTTGCTTTTGCCTAAAGCATTTAAACATTTGAAATTGATGATGGCTTTATTTCTGTTATGTAACCTGTTCTGTTATAACAGGAGTTAAGGTACAATTACTTTTTCATATTGAATATCTGAATACCATCAACAACAATGAAAACAAATTTTAGAGTCAAACTGTAATCTCAGAAACTACTCCATGATCTACTATAACAATGATCAATAATGACCAAGCTTATCCTAATATTTGTAATAATAACTCTTTGCCATTCTCACCAGGTCACTTCCCAAGGATTACTCTGCAAGACCTTACTTTTTACTGGATAGTCCCTACAGGAAGGTGAGCACACTAAACAGCTGTAAATGAAATAACAGAAAACTGCTGTGTAGAGGTATTGTCACGTGGAAAGCTAGTATATAAATACAAACATACTGTGTTAAGTCACTGGGGTCTTCACCTCATAAATGCTCAGAACTCGACAGATTCAACAAGGATTTTAATGAATAGGATAGTTTGCATTACTAATGCCTCAAGGAACAAATCAATATGACTGTATTGTATGTGCTGTTTCAATATCATTTACAAGTTCATGTGATATTCAGGTTTCTTCTCATAATGAAAAGAAATACTGTAATATTAAGTTTACAGGTCACTAAATTTAGTGTTTGTCTCTCCATGACCAGCGAATGGGCTAGTTTCCTATTCACCATTAACTCCTTTCAACTGATGACTCTTATTGAAAGAAAGAGTAGCCTCCAGACTTTATCAGGAAAGGCATACAAAATTAAATTTATATATGATTTGTGATTTTTTTACTGGCAAAAAAATTGCATTCATTTTGCAAATCAAGGTATTTCACATGCCAGTAAAATACTTTATTTAACAGTTCTTCTGCTGTCTTAGTTCTGGTATACCTTTTAGTGTTAAATAAAGGCCATAAAAGTAACTCAATGAACAAATAAATTAAACACAAAAAATACATTTAAAAGAATCATAATTGTAGCACACGGTGGCACTGTGGTGCAATGGCAGCAGTAGTGTCACATACTCTAGCTCCAGCATCTGGTTAATGTCCACGTGGAGTCTGCACATTCTCCATGTGCTTGCTTGCATTTTCCTTCTGGTACTCCAATTTTCATCCAACAACCGCAAAGAGATTCATGATTCAAAAATGGGTCCTGTGTGTGCTGGAATGAGAAGGTGTTTGTGAGAAGCAAATGTCCACTGTGGTTTCCTTGCTTAAGCCCAGTACTGTAAAGACCGGGTTTATTCCCCTGCAACTCTGAATTGGATAAAGTGAGTTTCATAATGTCTTGTTATTATACTAACACAATCTGCCTCTAAGAAATAATTCACTTTACAAGTTAGTTGACAGTAAATTTCTATCCCCCCAAAAAAATCACCCTACTTGCAATTTAATGATGTTATTATTCTGAACAAACTCCTTTTATTTTTAGACACTGGATGAGGAATTCCTCCAAAATTAGCTTATTTATTTATTTTTATTTGAATGGACATGCAATATATTTAAACATAAGGTTCTTGGAAACAAATTAAATGCCAGCACTGAATCCTGAGATAATTTCAAGTTAACTCAATAACACAACATACTACCAGTTTCATTTTTGAAAAGAAGTATGTACAGTATCTGCTTTTTTTTTTTACAGAGGTAGTATATCTACTATTTCTTCAACTACACAATGTCTACAATCCTCTTTTGTCACCAAAATAAACAAGATTCAATTTCAAAACTGTGCTTCTGTGTGTTTGTGAGCACTGTTTTTCCTGGGTACATTAATTTTCCTCACTTTCTAAAGACAATTTATCAGGCTGACTGTCATCTCTAAATAAAACTCATTTACTCTGAGCCACTGTGTTGCTTTGTAGATTATGCAGGGTGTTTTTCCAGCCTGTTCCAACTGCGTTCAGAGAGGCTCTTGTAACCTCATTCTCCTGACATGGCAAAGAATGTGAACAGATACAGGTAAAACTGAGTTCATACTGTAAAGGTATATAAACTTCAGACACCAAGAAGAAATAAAATACACCACTCTGCATGTTTGTTTCAAGGGATTCCCTGTGGATAGCTTATTATTTATTATTTCCAGTATTCCAGGTATTGTAATTTGACACTGACCTTGATCCATTGCAAAAAGAAATAATTAGGAACATTTGCAGTAAGCCTGGTACAGCAATGGTTAGCAATTCTCCCCTAAACCCAAATTGATTTTAAACAATGTCTCAGCATCTATGTGAATTTTCCACCCACATTCCCAAAGACATATGTGTTAAATGTATTGATGATTCCAAAATGCCAAGTGTGTGAATTTGGCAGTCTGGCACCCAGTTTAACATTGTTTCATTCCTTGCAGACAATGCTGCCAGTATGGACTTGAAATGGAACAAAGGGGCTGGAAAATGTTATGTTATGCTATGCACTATATATAAAACATTAGAACTTTTAGATGACCCAGTAGTAGCCAGAAAACTCTCACAGAGAAAAACAAAGAACATAAAAAACTGATTATATAAAATTTTCTACTGTAAGATTTTTATGAACAAATGCAAAAAAAAATTATAACACATATAAAATATGTCTTTAAATTATCTGTTGTATCTAATTATATTTTTTACTTTTATTTTGACATTTAACTGAAGAAAAAATTAAATATTATAAATATTACAAGATTACCTAAAACTAATCAGGTTACTTCTTTTCTAATCTGCTTAAATTAAGACAACCCCCTTTCCATTTTTTCTGCATTAAGCTATAAATTATAACACTGTAATTAAATAACAGATAGAAAACAATGTATGGTTCACTTTGGCACCTGATGTCATGCACTCATGCCAAAGTTGCACCCATTATTTGTTACAGAAGGATGATCACCTACTGGAAATAATACATTCATGGATTAATCCTTGGCAGACACAGCAAACCACATGTCTACTACAAAGTGGCCATGGAAGCCAACAATGTTCATTCACTGGCAGTACAAGCCATGGATAAGTGACAACACAGAAGGACTGAACTCCATCCAAAAACTCGTTTTGGGCAGTTGAAAATCAGACTTGGATTTGGGCTCAAAAGGATTATACTGATTGCCTTGCATTGCACACTGTCAAGACTATTAAAGCAGGACTATTTACTGGGCTTAGTGACACTGCACTTTATACCTAAAATAATCCATTCCACCACAATCTGAATGTTTAAAGGACTCCTAGCATATCCCTTGCTTTTTATTACTTATTTCCCTATTTTTGAAAGTTAGATCTCTATCATGAAGTGATCCACAATTACTATCATGCAGATGCCTATGATTTTTACTCTTGCAAAAGGTAATCATTTGGACACAGAAACTCTAATAATAATAATGCTGAGGAACTTATTGAGGATAAGTTCAAATAAGAATTTAGATATGATATCCTTCAACAAAGCAACTAAACAGTAAAATAATTAAATAAATAAATGAAAATAATAATTTAAATGATGTCATCAGTGATTCATACATAAACTAATTTAGTGAAATTAGCATTACTGTATTTCATAGGATTCCATAAATTTATTTTCTTCACTTTGTATAAGAATTTTAATAACAAACTTAGAACTTGCTGAAGCATCTTGAAGCTTTGTTAAATTCTGAAAAACATACCATTAATGACAGGACTGTAATCACATGATTATAATAATATTAATAATAATGAATTAAACAACAGTAATGAAGATAAAAACAAATAGGACAATAATATCAAACAGCAATAAGAGAACACAAGTAGTAACACACATCAAAGATAACTGGCTGTAACAGTGGTAAATGGTATGTCAGTTTGAAAAGGTATGTTTTGAGGGCATTTTTAAAATTGTGTTATTGACTCTAGCTGACATTACGAGACTGAAGAGAATTCCAGAGTTGAGGAGCACTATGACAGAATGCTCAAGCTCCCATAGAACAGAGTTTGATGTGTCGTACAGAAAGTAAAGCTGCAGATAAGAATCTGAGTGAGCAAGAGGAAGTGTACGTCTGTACAAGATCAATGAGGTACAAAGGGGCAAGATTGTGGAGAGCTTTAAATGTTAAGTGCAGTATTTTGTATTGTATTCTGCAGTAAACAGTGAGCTAGTGACGTTGGGAGAGAATAGGTGTAATATGTTCAGTAGATTTAGAACAGATAATTACCCTAGCAGTAGATTTTATATAAGTTGTATAGAACAGAAATGTTTTTTAGAGATGCCAAACAGAATAGCATTACAGTAATCTATACATGAAGTGACTGAAGTATTAACCAATACTTCAATACTGTGTTGTGGGAGAACAGGACGAAGTCTAGAAATGTTTTGGAGATGGAAGAAGGCAGTCTGAGAAACGTTATTTATAATGGGATGAAAAAGATATGGTACGGTTAGAATGAAATGAAATTAAACCTATATACTGCCACCTAAATGTGTGGAGCACACAATTTAAAAAATTAATTGTGCCAATTACATTATTTTATCATATTCAGTATAAAAAAAGATAGCAGTATTTTTTAAAGATTATTTTATGTTATGATGCAGTATGTTTCATCACATCTTCCTATCTTTTCCTTTTGTTCATTTTTAAACTAAGAAGGCAAATAAGTATGAAATTAAAACATCAACTAGGTGTAGCATTTCTGATGACTGGATACTAAAAGGCTACAAAGAATTCCAGTGGATTCGGAAAATATTAAAACTAAACTTTGGACAGTTTATCTTCATCTACAATCCCATGTATTTCCTAAATCTGTTCAATAAACTCAAGGTTGTAAGAAGCCCAAATCATTGAGTCAGTGTTGGTCACAAAAATTACTGCAGAGCACACTTAGGCCCATTTGCACACTCACTTTCAACAGGCCAATCAAAGACTTGGTAATCAACCTTATCCAATTATTTCTGATCTGGCAGGACAATCAGAGCACCCATAGAAAAACTCATGCAGATACAGAGAGAACACACAAACCTACCACGGACACTGATAAGCTCAGTACATTAAACAATGTCACCTAGAATTATGAAAAAGCAGCACTAAATGCTGTGCCACTATGACGATCTAAAATAATCCTTCCATAACAAGTACATCAAGGCAACGTACTGCTCACTATTTAATTTGCAACGACATGACTGAGGGCCAGAAATGACTACATGAATGAGAGTCAGCAATGTAAATTTGCAGGCTTGAGTGATGACAGACCTAAAGGCAGGACCCTGAGGTCTAATATTGTCAATCTTACTACCAACTCCAGTACACTCAGTAAGTTTGTTGGGAAGCTGGGTTAGAATCACCAAAGGATGGCCACTTCACATGACAATGTTCACACTATAGAACCTACAACAGGAAACCTTATAAGCTTACCCAGGAACATGAAATATAAGCTTGACCTGTTAGACACAACAGCTTAAAAAAAAAGAACATCTTCAAAACATGCTACCCTGTCTACTTAGTTGAACACAGTGCTGACGAAAATCCATGTGCCCTTTGGAGACCCTCCAAACTCCAGTCCAAACAGTTAGGTAGAGGCATGTATATGTAGGCGCTCAAGGTGGATACAAGGGTGCTCAAAATATCAAAACAATCACTGCTTATTGTAGCTTACTTTTATAAAACCAAATAAGACTGTTTACTGGCTGGAAAAAAAAAGTAAAAAAGTAGATAGATGCACCTAAAATATAATTAAGCATGATAATACAGTATATCGGAAGGAAAAAATGTTAATGTTTAAATGTCTGTGATTTTCCAGAAATCATCTATCCTTTTTCTTCAAGTTTATTTCATGATCATGGTAATTGAAGTGTATCTTGGCAGAAATAGACAGGTAGTAGAAATCAAACTTTTATTATGTCAACACAAGGTAAGGGAACTCTTTAATTAACAGTTCATAGCCAAGAAACAGTTACATTCATTCTTTATACTAAAGAATTACAATTAAACAAAACTGATCATCTGACAATCTAGTTGGATTAGGCAGGTCAATAAAATGCGTAGTTGGAAAAAGAGCTAACAAAAACTGTAGTGTGTTTAACTATGGAAAAGGGAACAGAAAAGGCAGTATAAAAATTAAAAGCCTTTAATTTCTTTCCCAGAAATAAATAAAGGACAAAAAATTTCTGCTAACTATACAAAAAGAATAATTTAGCAATGACTACAAAATACTAAAAGGTAAGTCACAAATCAATTAAGAAAAAAAAGTCACGTTTTTGTGGTTGTGCAAATGTTATTACAGGATTAAAAACAACTACAGCATAATACGGAATATTAAGACAAAACAAAAATAGGTGTATGAGAAAATGAATTCTTACCTGCATAACTGCATTAAAGAAGCAGGTGTTCCCTAAATTACTAAGGCCTTTCACTGGTACCAATGTGCTACTGACTGAAATTCTCCCCTTAATGAGATCACTGCTTTCTGTTTCTCCTCGTATTTTGATTATTTTAGATGAGGAACCTGAAAAAAATATATAGATGATATTTGTTTAAATATTAATACAAATACAAGTCACAAGTGGTAAGCTAATCATATATTTGTTAAGCAAACTGAACACTGGTAGCCATTAAGATATATCAGTCAATTTGAGATATGCAAATAACTTCAATGTAACATTTGGACTGTTTGAATATACAATAATAGTTAAAATTCCTTTAAAAATTATATTACAAAAAATATCTTGCAACATCTGGAGAGAAATCTGATACATTAATATTCTCTGTGGTTCCAGATGACAGCTGGCAGATTTTCCACTTGTACTATAGGACAGCAGTGAACCCAGCTGTGAAAGTTGCATGTTTTGTCTATTTTTATTTCAAACCCTTTTCTATACAGACTTGCAAATAAATATGCCAATGAACACTGGGACCAAGTTTGGTTGGTACCTCCCTGCAACATGCCTTCCAGCAATTCTACTGCATGATGACTACAACTGCTAATTACCATCTTGAAGTTTCAGATATATTCATGTGAGGATGGAGAACAAAATAAAGAAATGTAAAATATTCAGAAAAGGAAAACATTAATGCTGTAACTTTGCATTGTAATTGTTATAAATAATTATATTGGTAATTAAATCACTACACTATTATGATTATATCTGTGTAGTTACTGCAAGTGATCCAATCTTTTCATATGATATATGGGTATAAACCACATATGTACTAAATAATGAATGCAGTTAAGGTTCCACTCCTTACATGCTTTGTATAAAAAAAAAAAAATAATAATAAGCAATATTTTCCAAGATCAAAATTAGGCGATACTGAACAATCACAAGCTGGAATTTCAGATAACGATGATGCACATATAAACCATACTTTAACGTTAAAAGAAAACAGTATTAAGAAGAACAAAAAACACTTTAATCTTTAATTTTACATTTAATCACATTTCAATAAATGAAAATTCCACTATTTCTGAATCATACTGTAGTGACTTATTAGATAATTCACACAATCTACAATATGTCAGAATATGCTCAACAAGATGTACAGTATACACAGTATATATAAAGCAAACATACAAGTTAACAGCAAATGACATAAAAAAGTCCTGTTTAACCCAAAGACTATTGTTATCATCAGTCATCATAATTTTTGCCTGCTCTTTACCATGGCAAGCCAAATTAACATTTAGAGATATCTCAAAATGAATTTTAAGATATCTGGAAATGTATTTTTGATATCTCAAATTGAATTACAGATATCTAAAAATGCATCTATTTTATGATATCTTAAAAAGAATTTTATGATATCCCAAATAGATTTCAAGATAACGTTTTGAAATATCTGAAATGCATTTTAAAATATCTTAAATGCAATTTGAGATATCACGAAATAACTTCCTGTGCATTTCAAGATATCTCAAAAACATTTTGAGATATCAAAAAATAGACAGGAAGTCCCATTGAGAGAATAGGAAATTTTATAGGAAGTGATTTTAAGATACTGTATCTCAAAATGTATTTGAGATATCTTGAAATTCACAGGAAGTTATTTTAATATATCTGAAAATCTATTTGAGATATCTTAAAATGTGCAGGAAGTTATGTTGAGATATCTGAAAATGCATTTCAGATATCTCAAAATGAGTGAGAAGTTATTTTAGGATATCTCAAAATATAATGAGATAACTTAAAAAGCATTTAAGATAACTTAAAATTCACTGTTGTTTGAGATATCTAAAATTAATTTAATGATATCTTAAAATGGGTCTCTGCTCCATTTCAGATATCTAAATGTATTTCAAGATATCTCAAATTGTATTTCAAGATATCTAAAATACATTTTAAGATATCTTTAAAAGGACAGTCAATTATTTCAAGATATCTCAATAGCATTTTCAGATATCTATAGGGTGGTCCAGATCTAATTATGCAATTTTCATTAAGCTATAACTTATTAAGTTTATTACATAGTAAATCACCCGAAAAATCCCAGACCACCGAGAAGTGTGTGAACTGACATCATGAAGAATTGTCTTTGCACCGAAAAGTAAATTACATTTTAAGATATCTGAAATTCATTTTCAGATATCTCTAAATGTTAATTCGACTTGCCATACTTTACTGAAAAGAACAGAGCAAAGGGAATACAACAGGAGACAGTTGTTTAGAAGAACCAATAATATGTATATAGACATTTTTGTAATTTTATTTTTTATTTTTTTTTATTATTTTATTGTAATCATTCCATACAAATCAATCAATTTTTACAAAAAGTAAGATTGAGAACAAGTCGACCCCTACCCCTGAGAGAAAGAGCATGGGCAACAGAGTAAAACTTAAGGCTTGTAAACATACCTAAATTGACGAGTTTGATAAGCCAATACAGATGAATGGAAAAGAAAAAGAAATGCAGAAATAATTGCTTCCTCTGTGCTTTAAGAGCTTATTCTAAAATATTACTGATTAGATCCTGCCATGTTTTGAATCACCCAATAAACTGAAAGAATTATATTAAGCATTAAGGAAATTTCCTAAAAATCAACATGGCAGATTTCTCAAAACTAAAATCTGGTTACCTTTATGATGAACTGAGATGTCTTCTTTCTTGTTGTCAGTACATTATCTAATTTACTAAAATTAATACAATATACTTTTTTTAAAAAAAAAAAAAGCAAATATAACCAAAAACACAGTATTTAGTTTAGAGAAAGCAATGTTCTACGGTACAGCAAAGTAAATACATTTTCAATGCTTATTTGAACAGTTTAAAACATAACAGAAATGAAGACTGCTCAAAGATTCAAAACAGGCAATATTCACTATGAACACACTGTAAAAAATAAAAAGTATTCTACTTTGGCAACCAATAGCTTTCTCTTTTTTTTACTAATTCTTGTATACTAATAAAAGGCAAAGCCCTCACTGACTGACTCACTCATCACTAATTCTCCAACTTCCCGTGTAGGTAGAAGGCTGAAATTTGGCAGGCTCATTCCTTACAGCTTACTTACAAAAGGTAAGCAGGTTTCATTTCGAAATTCTACGCGTAACGGTCATAACTGAATCCTACTTACGTACATATATACGGCCATAGCCTGTAGCTCAGTCGCCGTGTGAGGTGGAGTTGCGTCACCCATCACCACGCCTCCCATGTAGTTGGCTGCCTGCCTATATTGCGTCCCCAATACGCACGCCTCCCACGTAATTTAGTGCCTGCCCATATAAGGCCGTCTGTCAGCAGCAATCCAATAGACACGCTGCCACTATGAGGCGTTTGTCATACCTAAGACGAATACGATATTCGCGAGATACAAGTTTAATGAGAAGACGCAGGGTATAAACGAGACTTTTGATCACTTTGTAACGGAGTTAAAATTGCTGGTGAAGGACTGTGCTTATGCAAACGAAGATGAGATGGTCAGGAATAGAATAGTGTTTCGCACAAACTCAGCGAAAGTGCGAGAGAAACTTTTAAGTGCCGGGTCTGAGCTAACATTAAAAAAAGCCGTGGACATCACAAGATTGCACGAGATAGCACAAGCACAGCTGAGAACCTTCAATGCATGTACTCCGAGCGGCTCACGTGAACTGACTGTGAACGCAGTATGCAGAGAACAAGCAAGAGATCCAAAGAGTGGTGAACAAAAAACGCATTACACAATTGAGAAGGCAGCAAAAGAATATGAAGCAAGTGACGCATACAAGCATATTCATAAGTGCAGCTACTGCGAAAACAAAGCACACGATGGAAAAAGTCAATTTCCAGCTAAAGGAAGACAGTGTAAAAAATGTCGTAAATTGAACCACTTTGCTAAAGTTTGCATGACTGGGAAAGGTAAACCCGTGCATGCAGTGTGTGATGTCTCAGATAAAGAGGAAGACGAGCTGTGTATTGATGCAGTAAGAAAGGAATAACCCTCTGAAGCTGAACAAGCCTTTGTAGACATATCAATAGGAAAGCAAGGTGTAAAGCTTAAGTTGAAATTAAGTTCATAGACACGCTGCCGCTAAATATTCACAGGCAAATCCACAACTTAATACCGGCAATGCCTGTTAAACATCTTACATTTAAGGTACCAATTTGGGTAGTGAACACTTCGATGAATGAAACCTGTTATCTTTACAACAGTTGACAAACACGGAATGTAACTTCAACACAACACATCCTCCAAATACGAACCTAATTGAAAGAAATAATGATAATCAAATCCTTGATGACAGCAACACTCATAACAGTCACAAAACAATTACATTGACAATCATGTTATGTTATTTTTAAAATGTTTCCTTTTCTTTTTCATAACTTCTTTAACACAATACTTCTCCGCTGCAAAGCGTGGGTATTTTGCTAGTGTTAAATATACTAAAAGTGGTGACATAATGGTCAGAGGAATGGGTTCAAATTCTGGACATGTCTTTTTCTAAGTAAATTCTATACAACTTGCCTACATCTATTTGGGTTTTCACATCCCAAGTATGTGTGCAAGTTTGGTTAACTGACAACTTGAAATCTCTAAACTTGCATAAAAGGTTATCTGTTTCATTGACTCTGCAAGTAGCTTGAAGAATGTACTCCAACACTGCAGGTATACAAAATAAATTTAAGATATTTTTTGGACATTTTCATTGTACTGGGAAAATACAAATAACTAAAACATCATAACAGACAAATGGTTGCTTGGTTTCTGATTGTCATAAATAAGGTAATGAATACCTTATTACCTATGGGTTCTGGCTATGGATTGCAAAAATTGTGGCAAGGCTGTGCTTACCAAGATGAGAAAAGAAGTTAGTAAGGGTGTGGTTGAGGTTTTTAAAGGAAGGAACAGAGGTCTTGTAATTGGCTTCATGGGTGCACACAAGCCACTCTTGGTTGACCGCTGGTACAAAGTTTTGTCAATCAAGCACTACTCATGCTTGGTTTGTGCTCTGTTGTTCAGAACTTGGGTGTTCTAGTTTGTGTCTTTGAGGACATCTCTGTTGATGTTACAAGGTGTGGTATTGCTCATCTTATCAGACATTTTCAGCTGGCATTAACAGTGTCTGACATCATCTCCAGGGTTCCATCATTGCATAATGCCCATCTGTCATACAACATTAATGGGCTTTTTGGAAATTAATGCAATTATTCTTTCATGACACATGGAACTGGAAAAGAAATAAATACAAACAACAAAACCTCAAATCCAAATATGATAGTATAACTGTGGGTTTACTGCCTCTGGCCCAAGGTTTCATGTGAAAGTCAGTGCCATCATGAACTCTACTAAACCTAAACACATATCTATGCAAATGTTTGACCACCTCCAGCCAAATTATGTTTTTTAAAGAAATTTGAGAAAAAAAAATAGCAAATTGTTTAAGTTTCTTTTCAAAATACTATGTCATTTTTTTGAAAATGATAATATACAGTTATGATTTATTTGACAAATTAAAAAATATATACACAACGAAATAAAAGAGTATATGTGATATGTGCAAAAGTTTTGGCACCCTACTAAATTAGTACTTAATAACAGCCACCTTGGAAAAACTACCAGCCTGCAAATGTTTTTATCACCACCTATGGGTCCTTGAATTCTTGTTTTAGAATTTTTTCTCCATTCTTCCTACAGATTGCTTCCATTGATGAGATATTCTTGGGCTATTTTGAAAGCATAGCACGTAAGTATACATTTAATATTTTTCAAGTTAATGCTATTTCTTCACAATTGTGGTATATGTCAGCGTACTACATTAGTAGTCAAGCATATTTCATAAATTTAAAAAAATAATTGGCCCACTTTGTGTTTTAAAATGGAGCTTATCGGTACCAGTACCAGAGTCCCATTATAAAAAAAAAGCCTTAACACTTACTAAATGCATTGATTTCATTTCAAATCAAGCCAAAAATGTTATGAGTACTAATCTGCATCTCAAGATTACTGATATATTGCAAACGAGCATATCCACACAGTAGAAAAGCAAAAAGCAAGCCATTGTTGCGAGTTTCAGTCATTTTAAAAGGGGACCAGTTATGCACTTCATTACCCCATTTGTCTTCCTCGGCAGAACCCTTTTAGCCCCAGGGATGGATTCACCTTGGTAAGTCATCATCATGTGCCATTATCGACACTGAATGTTGATGCCCAGATGTGAATTCCTGTCTCTGTAGACAACTAGTCAATAATAACTGAAAATGGCACAATTATGATTGCATACAGTTAGGTCCATAAATATTTGGACAGAGACAACTTTTTTCTAATTTTGGTTCTGTACATTATCGCAATGAATTTTAAATGAAACAACTCAGATGCAGTTGAAGTGCAGACTTTCAGCTTTAATTCAGTGGGTTGAACAAAAAGACTGCATAAAAATGTGAGGCAACTAAAGCATTTTTTTAACACAATCCCTTCATTTCAGGGGCTCAAAATTAATTGGACAATTGACTCAAAGGCTATTTCATTGGCAGGTGTGGGCAAGTCCGTCGTTTTGTCATTATCAATTAAGCAGATAAAAGGCCTGGAGTTGATTTGAGGTGTGGTGCTTGCATGTGGAAGATGGGACACTAGTGTTTATTGATGATGTGACACAGGACAGAAGCAGCCGAATGAATTCTGAGATGTTCAGACACATACTGTCTGCTCAAATCCAGCTAAATGCATTCAAATTGATTGGCCGGTGTTTCATGATACAGATGGACAATGACCCAAAACATACAGCCAAAGCAACCCAGGAGTTTATTAAAGCAAAGAAGTGAAAATTCTTGAATGGCCAAGTCAGTCACCTGATATTAACCCAATTGAGCATGCATTTCACTTTTTGAAGACTAAACTTCGGACAGAAAGGCCCACAAACAAACAGCAACTGAAAGCCGCTGCAGTAAAGGCCTGGCAGAGCATTAAAAAGGAGGAAACCCAGCATCTAGTGATGTCCATGAGTTCAAGACTTCAGGTTGTTACTACCAGCAAAGGGTTTTCAACCAAGTATTAGAAATGAACATTTTATTTCCAGTTATTTAATTTGTCCAATCACTTTTGAGCCCCTGAAATAAAAGGATTGTGTTAAAAAAATGCTTTAGTTGCCTCACATTTTTATGCAATCTTTTTGTTCAACCCACTGAATTAAAGCTGAAAGTCTGCACTTCAACTGCATCTGAGTTGTTTCATTTAAAATTCATTGCGATAATGTACAGAACCAAAATTAGAAAAAAGTTGTCTCTGTCCAAATATTTATGAAACTAACTGTATATCTTTCACTATACAGAAGCATATTTATTTATTTTACCCAGATACTGCATGCTACTGCTACTGATAATACAAGTGTTTCCTTCAGTGAAAGAGAATATGGAACAGGAGCATAGCATGCAATCATGTGATAAGAAGTGAACAGATGTTAATGGCATGCATTCATTCATCCATCTATCCATCTAGCTAACCTGCTTATCCAGGGCAGAGTCAGAGGGCCAGCTGCACATAAAGCCGAAACAAAACTGGGACAGGGCACCTGTCCATCAAAGGGTGAATGACATACACACACAATCTGACAACTTTAGGAAAGCCAATTCACCTAAGTTTAATCATTTTGAAGTTTAGTAAGTTCAGTACAAATTAGTGATGCACAGCTGTCATTCCTACCTCAAAGTACCAGGTTCTACATGAAGTTTGTAAATTCTCTCATATTTTTAGATTGATTGGTAGCAGCGGCAGTGAATATACTCAATGAAAAATATTGTGCTCAGTTCTTTTTTACCTTGTCCACAGCAAGTGTGACACAAGCATTAAAAGAAAAAAGACCACTGATTTGTGGCACTTCAATCTGCTCTATTACACACTCTAACTTTTTCATTTTTTGTGTTTTTTTTTCTTTCGATCGTGTGTGTGCAGGGCCCACCACAGAAAACATGGCATTGCTCTTTCAAAAATCTAAGGTTTTTACTAAAAATACAATGCAGTGTTATCATTTCAGTTCATATTTATTGTTATGTGTCCAAAGTACAATGAAACTCTTAATGTGCTTGTTGAACTACATTGTCACTCAGGGAGCAACACACAGAGAAGCGAGAAACGAATACCTCCAAAAAACAGTACCAAGTTTCTCTGATAAAATGAATTATTTTCAGTTTACAGTGGTGCCCATATGCATGCCTCAGAAATACAGAAGGGACATTTTCATAACTTGAAACCTTTTCTACTTTAAAGTGGACATATTTGGTAAGTTTAAAGGCTTTTCTTTACAAAGGGAACCCAGTATTCACTGGCACCATTATAAAACACAAGAGCCGGCTAATTATTTTTAAAAATGTATAAAATATGCTCCACTTTATGTAGCAAACTAATATACCTGTATATCATGACTGTGAAGAAATAACATTGACTTGAAAAATACCAAAATGCATCTTTTAGGACCTATTAATATACAGACAAATATTCAATGATATTAAAGTCTGGTGACTGAGGGGGGCATTCCAAAATTCACCTTGTGTTTTAGATATTTGATAATACATTTTGAAGTGTGTTTTGGATCTTTGTCTTATTATAAAAGCCATCCTTTTTTCAGCTTCAGTTTCCTGGTATTCTCCTCAGGGATTTGTTGATGGTTAGTGGAATCCATTCTTCACTGTACTTGGTGCTCACACGATGTTTCTTGTGCCACTAGCTGCCTCGCAACCCGACACATAGATTCAGCCCTGTACCTAACAGTTTTGCACATTGTTCTTTTCTTTAAAAGCTGTTTGATTTTAACTTCATCTGTCCAAAATGCCAGTGTGTTATACAGATTTTGTCTTGCATAATTAAGACATTGTTTTTTCTGATGAGATTGCATGTAAAGTTTCCTTCTGATGGCTTTTCTATAAAGGTCATTTCCATGTAAGTAACACTGCACAGTGGCAATGTACCACCATTTTTTTCTCATCTAAACCAGCCTGCAGGTCCCTTGCAGGTATGTGGTGATGATTTGCTTAACCTTCCTATACTATATAAAAGCAGCTTGTGCTTGTGACAGTCCAGGTACAAATTATTTATTTAAAATTGTACTTTGCCAAGGACCATTCATCACACACCTCCCCCCTCAAGGCCGTCAGTTGCTTGGGAAGGTGTGGCCTTATCACTGCACTAGAAAATAATAAAAACACTAAAACCAAACCATTTGGTAAAATAAAACTCAAGCCCCCCATCTAAAAACAGGACATTAAAGAAAAAGAATCTTAAAAAGACAATAAAACCTGTAATAAATAAAGAGTCCATTAAAAGTTTCATGTCCTAAAATGTCGTCTTCTGGCTTGAATTGTGGGTTCATTAAAAACTGCCTGGCACCTAACCCTCTTGCTGTTCCTGTCTTCTGTTGTACGTTCCTCATAGCCATGGCTCACCTCACCTCTTGCTTTGACTTCAACAGTTTCCCTTAGCTGCTATTTCAAAAGGTGGAAATTGCTAATTGGAAAGCACTTTGCATGCTTCACCTGTCTTGTAGGCATTACTTTATTTGGTTTAGTTAGAAAGTACAAGCCTCTGGAATTTTAACAGATGGATAATTCCTAAAAATTATTCTAGAACAGACTAAAACCTATGAGCTAAGTCAGACCAAGGGTACCTACATTTTTTTTTTTTTTACTATTTTTTCAGTTCATCAAATGAATTATAACTGCACTTTAACATTTTCAGTAAAATGGCACTGTTTTAGTATGATTGCTACCAAAGTTGAATTTACTATTTTACATTTCACTCAATGAACAAAATATGTAATTTGGCCAAACCTTTGTATAGAACTGACTTGAAGTTTATTAACTGTGCCTGACCTACTCACTTAAGAGAAAAACAACTGGCTGAATTCAACATAAATGTTTTGCAATGGTCATCATAATATATGGGCCTAAACCTTTGTAAAAATCAGCAATCTAAATCAGAGAGGGTCTCAGTTTAATTGTTAATATTTAGATGTTTTAAATACAAACTATATAAAAATCTATAGACATGCATGTGTATATGTATTAACATTACTGCAGAGTTTTTCTGTGTTCTATTCCATAGTAGTTTGTTCTTAGTTTTGGCCATGTTGTTTTGGAGAATGAGTAAATTAGTTTGAGTTTCAGGTTACAATATAAGAATATATTTAAATGAGCAAAAAAAGTGTATAGAGAAGTTTGGAAGCAAGCGTCTATGATATGAAGAATATGGAAAATATCTACACAGAAGAAGTGTTCAAGATCCCGCACAAATTACTCTTCAAATTTAAAAACATTACTGTCTTTGCCCTTATTATTGGTGTCAGAAATGACTGCACCAAGTACTAGATATAAGAGATTCATTAACTATGACATTCATGATTTTGATATTTAAGATTATTACCCTACTTTTAATTTTTCTAGTGTTTCACAAAATGCATATACTTTACTCCCTGTGCTATTTTAAATTGACTTTTTTATTTATCTTTATCAAGGTTATCAATAACTCCTGAGACTTTTTCAGTGTACACTATAAAAATTCACTTTCCTCTTAACAGTTCACATTTAAAGAATTTAGCATGTGTTTTAACATATAATCATTTGTTACTGTGCATAAATTCACTCTAATTTATGTTTTATATAGAGTAATAAAGCTGACATACATGCAATGTTACTATAAATATTGACTGTACATAAATTTAACTTGCACTACAGATATACAGTATAACAGATATACAGTATAGTAATTATATAAGTTTTACTAGAAAAATCATGCAAATTAGTGTTCGATCAGTACTAATATTTTGACCTTGGTACTAATACCAGCTTTTAGAACTCAGTACTAAATAACTGATATCGCTCCAATCCCTGCAGTCTTATAAACCTCCCTGCTCCACCACATAAATGTGTGCCTCCCTACCATGGTTCTACGCTGCAAATCAATACAAGGAGTGAGGATCCAACTTTAAGAGTCTCCAGGGCATTAATATTAATGTATGAAGATTGGAGGGTCCCCCTCATGGTGAATCTAGCTAGATGTAACTTGTATTTCATCGAGGGTGTGTAAGGGGATGATTTTGTGCTCCTGCTAAAAAAGGACTCTAGTATTTTCTAGTATTCTATTACTTCTAGTACTAAATTTAATGAAATGCTGGTATCGTACTGTTTTAAAAACTGGGTTTGTGAGTACTTTTTCAGTATCAGAACATCTTGAAAAAACCATTTGTTCTGTATACAGGTGCCAGTCATAAAATTAGAATATCATGACAAAGTTGATTTATTTAAGTAATTCCATTCAAAAGTGAAACTTGTATATTAGATTCATTCATTACACACAGACTGATGTATTTCAAATGTTTATTTCTTTTAATTTTGATGATTATAACTGACAACTAATGAAAGTCCCAAATTCAGTATCTCAGAAAATTAGAATATCAAGACCAATGCAAAAAAAGGATTTTTAGAAATGTTGGCCAACTGAAAGGTATGAACATGAAAAGTATGAGCATGTACAGCACTCAATATTTAGTTGGGGCTCCTTTGGCCTGGATTACTGCAGCAATGCGGCGTGGCATAGAGTCGATCAGTCTGTGGCACTGCTCAGGTGTTATGAGAGCCCATGTTGCTCTGATAGTGGCCTTCAGCTCTTCTGAATTGTTGGGTCTGGTGTATTGCATCTTCCTCTTCACAATACCCCATAGATTTTCTATGAGGTTAAGGTCAGGCGAGTTTGCTGGTCAATCAAGAACAAGGATACCATGGTCCTTAAACCAGGTACTGGTAGTTTTAGCACTTTGTGTAGGTGCCAGGTCCTGTTGGAAAATGAAATCTGCATCTCCATAAAGTTCGTCATCAGCAGGAAGCATGAAGTGCTCTAAAACTAACACAATGGACCAACACCAGCAGATGACATGGCACTCCAAACCATCACTGACTGTGGAAACTTTACACTGGACCTCAAGCAACGTGGATTCTGTGCCTTTCCTCTCTTCCTCCAGACTCTGGGACCTTGATTTCCAAAGAAAATGCAAAATTTACTTTCATCAGAGAACATAACTTTGGAACACTCAGCAGCAGTTTTGTCTTTAGCCCAGGCGAGACGCTTCTGACGCTGTCTCTTATTCAAGAGTGGCTTGACACAAGGAATGCAACAGCTGAAACCCATGTCTTGCATACGTCTGTGCGTGGTGGTTCTTGAAGCACTGACTCCAGCTGCAGTCAAATCTTTGTGAATCTCCCCCACAGTTTTGAATGGGTTTTGTTTCACAATCCTCTCCAGGGTGCGGTTATCCCTATTGCTTGTACACTTTTTTCTACCACATCTTGTCCTTCCCTTCACCTCTCTATTAATGTGCTTGGACACAGAGCTCTGTGAACAGCCAGCCTCTTTAGCAATGACCTTTTTTGTCTTGCCCTCCTTGTGTAAGGTGTCAATGGTCGTCTTTTGGACAACTGTCAAGTCAGCAGTCTTCCCATTGATTGTGTAGCCTACAGAACTAGACTGAGAGACCATTTAAAGGCTTTTGCAGGTGTTTTGAGTTAATTAGCTGATTAGAGTGAGGCACCAAGTGTCTTCAATATCAAACCTTTTCACAATATTCTAATTTTCCGAGATAATGAATTTGGGACTTTCATTAGTTGTCAGTTAAAATCATCAAAATTAAAAGAAAAAAACATTTGAAATACATCAGTCTGTGTGTAATGAATGAGTCTAATATACAAGTTTCACTTTTTGAATGGAATTACTTAAATAAATCAACTTTGTCATGATATTGTAATTTTATGACCGGCACCTGAATATACAATATATGGATAATATTTCACAAGACTTCGGTCTTAATGTAAATGCCCAGAGACAAACCAAAAACCAAGGCAAAGATAAAGGTCGAGCATAAGAGGTTTAACCATTAACTTGCCAAAATATTCTGGTTACACAGAAAAAGAGAGAAGTAGTAGTACCTGGGATGTCTTATTCATTTACTAAATTACTTCTTCGTAAACAATATTTTATGCTCAGATTTTTTGTTGCTCCATAGCCTGATTTGGTGAGTAAGTGCATTCTATGAAATGACTGAGATAGCAGTAAAGACTGAAAGATAAAATATCCTATTTTTAAAGGAGGATGTGCGGTCTGCAAAATACAGATTCATGAAAGATATTTAGGTAAAGTATATTTAGTACACTAATACAATTCACCAAATTCTCCTAGTCACTATAATATTTACAGAATACACAAGTTGTTAGCAACAATAAAAGTAAAAATGAAGCCTAATATAAAGAGGGACTTAAAAATAATTCAGTCAAAATTTGAATGCCTTTTGATAAAAGCTACATCTGGGACAGTAACTTAAGGTAAACAATGTTCACAGGGCCATCTGGTCAAAAACTGCAGGCAAAAACTAAACCAGAAGCATATGGAAAAGCAGATTTTTCCCTTCCCTCCAGCGGTATGTGATGGCAAATGTCAGAATGAAATCTGTCCACGCTTCACTGTGCTGTGCTTTGCAGCACCACCTGGTTCTTCTTGCTCAGCCACCAAATATGGACAGCACTGACACTGTGGACCATATCTCCAGGGCAAACTCAATAAACACATATGAATTCATTACTAAATGGCAAATTCACACAAGCGCAATGAAATTACATTAAGGTATACATGTAGATATATTGAATCTTTTCAAAAAATATTAAACTTTACATGTGACATAACTGAACAAAACTTGGGTACATATTAGCACTTGTACAATTTGAGGGACGGTTATAAATTACACAGGGTAGATTAAATGTTGATGAAAATAGTGAAAATTCTTTTTGGACTGGCTAGGTGGCAAAAACATTTTATTTAAAGGAATATTCCACCCATAAATTAAATTTCTATATGTTACATACCTCATGTGGTTGGTAGCGATGTCCAAGAAAAAAATGTTAATGTTATGTTTCATGGAGAACAGACATAAAAGTATTTCTTACAGAAAAGGATAATACAGTGAACCATGCTGAACAATAGTAAACAATATCAAAAACATTCATGAAAAAAATCTTATCTTACCCATGTTGCATAATCCACATTTCAAGTCACCCAGTCATATATTCACAACATGTTTAGCACATGCATTTTTTGCTAAAATATTGTTAAATAAGTAACATCGGAAAATGAAGGTATTCCTCAAACAGGAAGCCCCCTCACATTGGGTTGTGCTTCTGAACTGAAGACGCGACTCTTGACCAATGAATGAGGGGGAGAGGTGGGTTGAGTTTAATTTTAACTGACTCAACTTTTAATACTTTATCTGCAGATAGTTCTAGTTCTATTTTAAGTATGCAATTATTTTAAAATGTTTATAAAAAATCATTAGAATTTGGGACCATGAAAATATAACTATTCTTAAGTTTCTATATTGGTTTCCTATAGGGCCAATTTCAAAAATCTTCTTCCTAACATATAAAGTTAGAAATGACTCTGATTTCTTAACAAGACATCAATGCAGAATGTTTCACAAAGTACACTATGAGCTAAAGATTTTTTAATTCCTTTATGTTTATTCTACATTGATTTTGTAATTTCAGTGCATATTTACTTAGTGATATATGTATTTATTTTATAATTACATGTTTTAATGTTAAAATTAATTATAAACAAATATGTGATTAATTGGTTAATTATTTTTAACCTGTTCCCAGCCCTAATAAATATATAATGCAGCTGTGGACCAAGAAAGAAAGAAAGAGTCTGCCATTGTTTCACCTTTTAACAAAGTTTATAAAGTTTTACATTAATATATTCCTCAAAAATGTACATGGTATTTTGTTAGTTTTCTTCTACATTGTCAATATTTGGCATTTAATTATATTGTTTCTATGTCATTTATGATATCCATTCATTTTTGACAGTACACTCTCAACTAACATACTGTGAAGAGAGACAAATATTTAGAGTTTTGAAAGAATGTACAAATTAAAAAAAAATTTAACTATGCTTTCTATTTTCCTTTCCAAAAACATTTGCCAATAAACGTATTCTAGAAGCATTTAATTTTTACAGGCAACATGTAAAGCAAAAGACTGTATCTTTAGAAAGATTAAATTAGTTATAAAGAAATGATATACCGGTAGTACATTATGTTTAGATGAGTTTCAACACATTTATCAGAAAAGAGAGCAGTAGGCAAAAACAGGTAAATGTTAATCTGAAAAATAAAGTTACAAAGCATCTTTGGCTACTAGGCATTTAATTTTCTTTCTCATTAATGATTTCCATTTTTCAGTGTTGGACAAAAATATTGTTATCTCTGCTGCAGATACACGCTAAAACACCCCTCACAACAAACTTTTTCAAATTCAGGAATATTATATTAGGACTTTCCCCTTGGGATTAATAAAGCAAGTATGTATGTATGTATGTATCTATCTTTCACTGTTTAATAACCACATACTATGAAAATTGTGACCTGAATTTATTTGATTAGACATCTGCCAATGATTACCTACTGTTTGCTGAAATATTAAAAACATAAGATACTAAAATTATTGTTAACTTTTGATTGTAACAGTTTGTTTTCTTTTCTATGGTAGCATTTAAAGCTATTACCTAAGAGAAACAAATCAATATAAGAAAATAACCAATAAAACTCTTTATTTACTAGTCCAGCTTGCTATTCAGAGAAACATTTTAATTTCCCATACAAAGAATCCCAGCTGTGTTTTAAGACCATATAGGCCAACCTCTTCCTGAGGTCAAGCTTCCTTTTATTAATCCTCTGGTACTTCAGCTGAAGGCCTTGTTGATAAGAGCACTGTTAATAGATTTTCTTTATTTTCTAAGCTGTAGTTGTCCTACATTCAAAAATTCTTGCTGGGGCTCTTTTGTACTAAGGGCATATGGAAAAATATACAATAATCTCTCTCTAAAAACCTGGCCTTCAAGAAAAATGCAATTTTACCAGGTCCATAAGCAAGCTACAGTCCATTATATACAACAATGTGAAATGCTTTTTTATATTTTTAAACATTTGTATTGAACAATTCTGCTTTAACAACAGCAGCAGGTAATGCAAAGATCTAGAAGATATACCACAGTGTTTTCATATTCTTTGGAGACATCAGATTTTGCTTTTCCTGTTATAAACCTCTGTAAGAAGTCCATTAACAATTCGGAATAGATTATTTTGAAAAGGTCTTAAAATGAAAACTAAAACATTCTTTTTCCCCATTTATAAGTAGTTTTGAAATAATGAGCTTAGGCATGCTTAGTATAAATCATAAAAGGAAGCAATTTGAAAAGGTAATTCTTGTCTGTACTATTCATCAATGACATTCTTTCTTTGCAAAACAACCTAAAAAAAGAAAAAGGGAAAAGGTGGGGATGCAACACAATGACATTAGACTCACAAACCAGAATAGCTGACTAAAAGAATATTCCTGTCATTATACATTTTAATACTTAATAACTGTTCTCACTTATTTACTCTGTTGTTATTTTTAATTTCTGTTCATTTACTTTTATTTTATTAACACAGAAGAACTGGTCACAAACTTAATTATGGCAAATTGTGGGTAGGTCATCATAAGAAGCCAATCCATATTAAAAAGTCTGGCCTTGGATACTGCTTGATATTTTGTGAACCTTTTCTGTTTCACATCTTAGACAAATATTTTTTTAAAAGCTTTTTAATAATAAGTAATAATAATAGTAATAGTGAATTTTACAGAAGTACCCTACCCTTTTCACTTCATAAACAAGCAACAAAACAATTTTACAAGAAAAAACAAAGCACTATTCTAAACAAGACATTGCCATAGCAATCACTGAATAAGAAGCATGAGAGTATGACATACATAAATATGCTCTATCTTGTATTAGGGAAAGGGTATCTTTCTTTCACTGTTAAAGTTTAATATCTTAATGTTTCATGGAATCAAGGAATAAAACAAATAAACAATGGTGAATAAAACATTAAGTTAAGGAATCATTAAATGTACAAAATTGTATTCATATTTTTGATTCATCAAAGTAGCCACCTTTTGCTGATGTATCAGCCAAATGGTGGTAACCCTTTTGCTTCAGAATTTCATTCACTCTTTGTAAGTCACCAACTCTGCCTCCAGCAAAATAACCCCAGACCATCACACTTCCTCCTCCATGTATGACAGTTGGTGTCACACACTGAGGAACCATCCTTTCACCAAAATGACAACGTACAAACACCCAGTGTGATGAACGGAAGTTTTCAAATTTTGATTCATTGGTCAACAAGACAAGTCTGCAGTACTCTACAGTCAGTATTTCAAGGCCCTGTTTTGCCCTTTAAGGAATGATTTCCTTAGTGCCGTTCACTCTGTCAAACCTGCAGCACAAAGTCTCCTCTTCATAGCAGAAGCTGAGCTCATATGTCTGTTCAATGTTTCAAACTACGTTACGTTCCATATTCCATTCTCAGGTCGCATGTCTGCTTAGTGTTTCAAATTATACTTCATATCATTGAGCATGTCTGTTCAGTGTTTCAGACCATGCTCTATTCTCAGTGCACGTCTGTTCAGTGTTTCAAACCGCGCTCCATTGTCAGTGTGCATGTCTGCTCAGTGTTTGAAACTATGGTCCACACTCCATGCTCAGTGCACATGTCTGTTCAGTATTTTGAACCATACTCCATTCTCAGCGTGCATGTCTGCTCCGTTTTTGAGACCATGCTTCGTGCTCCATTCTCAGAGCACGTTTTGAATCCTTTTTCAATGAGCTTTGTTTGAACTACGCAGGGCATCACCAAATTTCAAAAACTCGACAGAATTGTCAGACAAAATTGATGTTTGTGGATCATCACTACATTTTAAATGACTGTGCCAGATAATACTTAGTGTCAAGAAACACAACTGTAAATTATACATCTTACAAATTCTGACTCATAGAATGCATAACACGATAAAGATTAGCTTTAGTAATACGAGAAATTATACCTTTGTTACCATAATACTCTCTTCTCATAAATATCCCCTCCGTTGCCTCTTATCATTAATTTATAAAGATATATCAAAAGTAAATGTGCATCTTGTTTCATGTATATAACAAAACAAAATATGTGACTGACAATTTCAGTTGTTCTTATGGCCAATGACTGTGGGTTTAGGGGTTTAAATTACTAAATTTTAAATCAATCATGTTGAATTTGTTCCTGTTTTGATTGTTATTGGGAGTAACACAGTAAATGTGTTAGCAACTAGCATTGTGCATATGTAACTGAAAGACTGGTTAGAAAGGGTACAGACAGGAAAACTATCATTTTTATTTAAGGAAATATTTTATTATTATGCTGTGCTTTGACTAAGACAACTTGGTTCTGATCGCCTATCTGGACTTTGAAGAATGTGTACACAAAGGAGAGATGTTGCTGGCAGATTCAAATGCTTTTTTTGAAAGCAGGTCCTGCTCCTTGTTACCAGTACACTTCTGTGGATCTTTAACGCTCACCTCTGTAGGAATAGCTGAGTTCTCTTTTCACTACAAAGGCATCTACAGTGCCTGTTTGTGTTTGAATGACAGTTGTATTTAGTCATGCAGCATGTACTTTTATTCACATTACACTTTACATACACAGTAGATATCAACTATAGAGTGTGGATCACTTAATACAAACATTGCTCACCTTGGAGTATCCCATGTGTGTGATAAGCCATGTCTTTCAACCTCTTTGATGTATTCCAGATTTTCACATTTGAATTTTGGGTCTAGCAGAGCAAATTCATCCTGATCTGCCACAGTGGACTTGTTATCATCCTTTACAATGGTGGAATTCATAAACACCAAGTGGCAAAGAATAGATTATATGAATTACTGTAAATACGTGAGCTGTCTTCCACAAATTAGTCATTGCATTTTTGATGGTGATTCTAAGTGGGGATGATTCCAGAAAAGATCTCTTAAGCGATTCTTTCAATCTCTCAAGATTATTGTGTCAATTTTGGTAATAAATATATCACACTTGATCATTTTTTTAGGCGATTCTTCCATCCAACTTGAACCCAGGGTTCAAATACACACAGAATACAATAAGCAACAGCCTTAGTCAGTGAAGCCACAGGATGATATGATCAGCACTTGTGACAGATTTGACTGTGAAGGTGTCATTTGTACATAGCAAATTTGTTAATTTTGAGCTCCACAAAAAATTATAAGGCATTAATAATTATAAAGAGTATTAATTATTGAACTATCTTATTACTTGATGGAATAATAACATCTCATAATTTTTCTTTCTCAAATGTGCTTGCCTATATTATGGCAAAGTACTGTAGTGGGTTAAGCCTTTATTTACCTAAGACAGATATCAATTGGTTGCAATTATTGCAGAATGCAGCAGTAAGAATCTTAACTACAAAAAGAAAATCTCAGCACATCTAACCAGTTTTAATATCATTAAATTGGATGCCTGTGTCATTCAGAATTGGTTTTAAAATACTACTAATGGTTATAAAGCCTTAAATAATCTTGCTCCGTCCTATATTTTGCAACGCCTGTCTCACTACACTCCAAGTCGTAACATCAGATCCTCAAATGGCGGTCTGTTTATTACTCCTAGAACAAAGCTTAAAAGAGGTGGTGAGGTGGACTTTTGCTGTTATGCACCTAAAATATGGTATACCTTACCTATAGAAATTTTCTAACAAGCTAATTCTGTGGAACATTTTAAAAAAAACTACTAAAAACTCATTACTTTAATATGTTTTTGTAGCTATATTTTAGTTGTATTCCCAATGGAATATATGGGCATAGAATCTGCAATCTGTACTAATCCCCACTATTCTCTGTTGTTTTCTCTGGTTCTTCTGTGGTGGCGATCTGTTCCTCCACAACCTAATCTAGGCACCATGCAGCCCCCTGAGATGATGGAATGAAGGTGGGTGTCTCAGCTGTCTATGAGACCAACTCTATCAAATCCTATCATATGAATTATGAAATCTATGAGGTTTGATTTAGGAACAATAATGTAAGGTAGAATGTCCAGTGGAGGCTGTGAAGACAACTGCCCTTGGAACCCCTGCAGATTTTTTATTTCTCTAGCCTAAATGGAGTTTTTTTTTTGTTTTGTTTTTATGTCCTCCTGGCCACCTGACCTTACCTTGTTGTCTTGTTATTTATTCTCTAATATTATTGCTTATTTTTAATTATTTTCTCTTCTTGTAACTTTCTCTTTGTCATCTTGCAAAGCACTTTGGGCTATATTTCTGTATGAAAATATGTAACATAAATGAATGTTGCTGTTTATTTTCCATCTACTTGGGTTTGAATAAGTCAAACAAAGAAAATATTTCAGGACAATGGCTTGTTTTCAATTTATGCTGTTTTTTTTTTAATATACAACACTAGCAAAATACCAGCGCTTCGCAGTGGAGAAGTAGTGTGTTAAAGAAGTTATGAAAAAGAAAAGGGAACATTTTAAAAATAACGTAACTTGATTGTCAATATACAGTAATTGTTTTGTAATTATCATTATTTCTTTCAATCAGGTTTGTATTTGTAGGATGTGTTGTGTTCAAGTTACATTCCGAGTTTGTCAATCGTTGTAAAGATAACAGGTTTCATTCATCGATTCGTTTCTTACTGCATCAATAAACAGCTCGTCTTCCACTTTATCTGAGACGTGACACACTGCATGCACGGGTTTTTTTTACACTGTCTTCCTTTAGCGGGACATTGACTTTTTCCACCCCACGGCTGTATTTAATGTTAGCTAAGACCCGGCACTTAAAAGTTTCTCTCGCAGTTTCGCTGAGTTTGTGCCAAACACCACCCTGACCATCTCATCTTCCTCTGCATAAGCACAGTCCTTCACCCGTGAATATTTAGCGGCAGTGTTTCTATTGGATTGCCGCTGACGGACGGCCTTATATGGGCAGGCACTAAATTACGTGGGAGGCATAACTCCACCTCCCATGGGCATCGAGCAGAAGTCTATTATAGTATATGGCCGAAAAAATAGGTTCAAGTTATGACCATTACGCGTAGAATTTCGAAATGAAACCTGCCCAACTTTTGTAAGTAAGCTGTAAGGAATGAGCCTGCCAAATTTCAGCCTTCTACCTACACGGGAAGTTGGAGAATTAGTGATGAGTTGGTCAGTCAGTCAGTCAGTCAGTGAGGGCTTTGCCTTTTATTAGTATAGATTAGGGCTGTGGAACCCTAAACGATGGTCAGTTAAGTGTCATCTCAAAAAAAAAAAAAGTTAATAATTATAATAATAATTATAATAATCTGTGGTGGGCTGGCACCCTGCCCAAGGTTTGTTTCCTGCCTTGCGCCCTGTGTTGGCTGGGATTGGCTCCAGCAGACACCCGTGACCCTGTAGTTAGGATATAGCGGGTTGGATGATGGATGGATTATAATAATAATAATAGGAGCAATGATACTATGTAAAAGGGGTATATTTATTAAAAGAACTAGGGCTCCATGCTTATCTGTTGCTTATCGTATATTACATTATGACTGTAGGCATTAGTTACAGTATATTTTTTTAAATAACAGATACTGGAAGATGCTGGCAACCCCTTATTTTTGTTGCCAATCCATAGCAGTGAAAAATAAAAGTAATAAAACTTTAACAGACATCATTGAACTTGACCATGAGTTTGTGTTACATTAATGAAAATTGCCAGGAGATGTCACTAGAGACGTGAGTTTCAAATGCTTCAAAGCTTTGACACGATTTCCAAAACAATTGCTTTAAATGTTTTGATGCCTTGTGAGGCTTCACTCAGCCCATCACTGTCTGTTCCAAATCTGCTTTAAGGCAGACAGAGGGTTTTTAAGTAATCAATAGAAGTTGTGACACCTGTGTAAATTGTTTGCTTCAACGTGGAAGGTTTAATTTACTTTAATTGCTGCAGAACATCTGTAGATTATAACCTATTAGTTGTTCCCTAAAGAAGGCCCATTTGTAATATTCTGTTATTTCCTTTTTCAAGTTTTTCGCTAACCTAAACTTTAAGCCTCTGGCTGTTTACTGCTTACCTTTTCACCATTTTAGGTCATTCATTGCATTTCAACTGATTACATTTGAAGAAAACTGAGCAGAAATGTATGTGCCAGTTACTGGCTTAACATGTAGACTGACCGAGAGAGCTGTTGCATTCACTATTCAATAAACATTTACCATTTTCCATTCACTTAGTTTCCCTCAAGTAATTTTTAATAAAACAATTTTATTTAAAGTTATTTATTTTACATAGATGGCAAATTGCAAAGGAAACCTTCAAGTTAGTGCATTGATGTGGGTTATGATTAAACACTAACATTCTGACCATAGTGGTTTACTTTGCATAGCTTCTTCAAGAATGAAAATTATTAAATAATTGCCTGGTGCCATTGTGCTCTTACTGAAAGATCCATTTACAGCATGGTCAACATAGATTTTTTTTTTTTTTTTTTTGTAAATAGCAAAGATAGAGAGTACAAAGTGTCTCTCAGTGACGGTGTGTTTGAAACTGCAAAACAGTGGAATGGTGACACAAGCTGGTTTTCTGCATAAAAAATGTGTTTCACCACCAGTGACATGTGCCTGCATTAGTGCCTGAGGTGATCAAAACACATGTCCCTAGCATTTGGTCCATCATACTGGTCAGGGCCCTAAATATAGAACATAAGCAACCTGATCAAACAAAAATATGTTAAAAGTTTTTCAACTGATGCGCCATGGAAATAACAGTTTAGTGCCTCTGGGTCTAGACCAGAGCCAGACACGCCTCTCAGGTGGTTGAGACCCGTCTGAGGAGGATGGGACCACCCGGAGAAGCCGACATAAAGACAGCTCTGTGATCCCTATTTTGCAGACACAGCAATAAGAGAGCACATTAGCAGCCAGGAGACATGTCGGTGGTCTATCTGCCTGTGTGCGTGTTCATCAGTGACTCTCGCATATCAGTTGTCTCTGACCCTGGCTCAGTGGAGTGAGGCAAAGAGACAAAGCAGTCAGTGGGCACTTTGAATGCATTCTCTGTGTCTGCAAACTGCAATTTCCTAGCTGCTTTTTTGCCGCCCCCTGTCCTGCCCCTCTGGACAGTTTAGCATGTCTAAGAGATTTAATACTTTTTTGGGGGCGTGCCTTGGGATTTTTCAGGTTAAAAAAAGTGTGCCACCACAGACAAAATGTTGGAGAATACTGCTCTACACCTTTGCTCCTGGCACAATAAAAAAGATCTCCATAGCAGCTCTCTTACTTAAAAACTGACACCATGCATTACTAAGATGGTTATGTTGCATTCTTTGCATAACTTAGTGAAGATAGTGAAGGGGTAATCATTACACTTCTGTTTTGTGGAGTTTTCTCATTATATTACGGCAGTCAGCACTGTAAGCTACCTGGCAGACTGGCGAATTAAACACAGAGGTACTAGAGACTTATTTTGGCTTTAGTTCCACTCAAAGATAACTTATTTAGCACTTATGTGATATGGCATTGATTTGACCTTCTTACAGAACATTAAGTGGAAAAAAAAAGCTCAAGTTTTACCATAAACACCCCCTTTCCTCTCACTTCCCTGCACCTATGTCAGTATGTATAAATCAAGAAAATGAACACCAGTGCTACACATTAACATGTGGTGTATCGTTGTGAGTCTTGTAAGATGAAATGTTAAACCTTTAAATGAAAACTTTATTTCATACCATTTTTAAAGGTAGTATATAAATGGATGGATGTGTATGTAATTCTTTAGGTGCACACTTAATCTATTTGTAATGTAACATCCACAACCAGTCAGGGAGGAACAACACCAGTGCATGTTTGAGGAGTTTGAAACTGACAAGATTTTATTGATTGCTTCCCAGTTAAACTCCCAAAGCTCTAGCCGTGGGAGACACCTCAACCTTTCCACTGGCAATCAGACTCATTTGACTCTTTTACACTGCTCGCTTTCCGCTTCAGCCCCAAAGCACAGTGCTCTTTGGCTTTTGTTCCCCTCTAGTAGATCATTAACTCTGTGCTGTTTCCACACACCATGCTGCTCCTTCTCCTCCCCACACATGCCGCTACTGCTCACTGTGTCCTCCTCCTCTCAGTTCCCAGTGCCAAAAAAAACAAGCACACCTTCCAGCACTTTCCACTCTTTCTGGGACCTACTCCTCCCAATGAGGTGTTTAATTAGCAGTTCAAACTGCACCGTCTGCAAGCACAGTGCTCAGTAGCAGTCCGGCCCCATGGCTGTGAGTCTCCAGCCAGATCATTGCAGTATTATTGTTTCATAATTGAAAAAAATATATATATTTATATTATCTCTGTATATATTTGTATTTATCTATTGTTACTTACATGCACAATGGGGATAGCTTAAGAGTTCAGGTGATGGTAATAACTCACTGAACCAGGGGTTGGTGCTGTGATTTAACTACCTGCTCTCTTCCCTCCTATGCAGAACATAAGCTTAACCGCGACTCCAGTGCTGATGTCACTTCCGTTGTCCACCCTCCTGGACCCTTCCCTTCCTGTTTAAGACTTATATAATGAAGAGGGACACTATGCTACTTCAGTTCTGTTTTGAACTCACATCTGTAAAGACTTCTCCGCATTGATTTACGTGCTGAAAACTATTATATGGGGTTCGCCCAGGGTGGTGCTCCCCAAATCTTTAACTCTGATGTGTCTCCTCTTTTACAAAATATCTGTCTATTATATAAAAAAATCTTGGGACGAGATGAGACATTTCACGTCTTTGTTGAAATATCAATGGCCAAATGAGGATAATAGGAAGACAAGTACGCTCAACAACAAAAACAAGAAGGAAGCAGTAACCACTGTGAATATTAAAAACATTTGTCCAGCAACTGAATTTATTCTATTCAATTCTGTTTCATTCTGTTCTACTTTATTAAATTCCTTTAATCTGTATTCAAACGTAGTTTGTTATAAATGATTGTGGACTCCCTAGAGGCTTATTTTCTCTAGGAATGCTGTTAATTGGAGTTTTTATTCTCCTATACTCTATTGTCAGGTAGCCATGTCTGAGTAGTTATGAATTTACCTTACCATGACTTGTTTATATTCAATCTTTCACACTAATTTATTGCTACTATATTATATTAGGCACTCTGAGTAGGTACTCAGCAAATAGCATTGTACAAAATATGCTAAAATGAACATTATATGACGAGGATTGTAGCAGAAGATGCAACTAAGAATTAAACTGGATTTAAATATAATAGGAAAAACAAACTTATAATCTTGATGTAAAAATACATCAAACACGTATAAAACTATCCATGTGAATTTTCAGTGTGTATGTAACCTTGAAAAGAGATGCAATAGATGAACACATACCTAAAATGTTTCACATTTTTAATTAATATAAACCAGAAAGGTAAATTATGCAGAAACTCAAAGAAGTATATTCCCTTTAAAGTAGAAGACTTGCAAATGATTTTTTTGTTTCTTTAGTATCACTGCTTAAGTCTTTTTTGTGATCAAACTGCAAGTCAAACTAGGTTGCAAATTTACCTAAAATGCATATTTTTGTAAGAATGTACAGATTCCACACAGGCCCAGGACTCTGAAGGTTTGAGGTAGCACACAACTGGGCATCCAAGCTTACTTCCATTCATCAAAGTATTGCCTGGTGCCATTGTGTACTTACTAACAAATCAGTTTAAATGTAATTTTAAACTGTAAATGTAAATTGAATATCATGGAGGCACAGTGATAAACACTATTGCCTTACAGATCTAGTGTTCTAGGTTCTAAACTTGCACCCAGTCACTGTTAGTATTACACACTATAATTGTGTTTATGAGTTTTCCTCCAGATATTCTGACTTTCACCTCTCATTCCCAAATAAGTGTTGATTATGACAGCTGTTAATTTAGTTTTTGTCTTGTGATAAGACTGGTGGCCCATCCAGTGCTGGTCCTTGCTGCCAGGATAGATTCCAGGCTCCTGAAGTAAGCAGGTTTAAAAAAAAGAATTGCATGTTATATTAAGATAAACAGCTATGAGTGGTGAACATTTATGATCTACAAGATTTTAAGATAATTTACTATGTTTTTCCCTTCACTAGGTAGTGTTTTCAAAACAAAAATTTAAAGAGTAGAAAAAAGGGCATTTAAGAAACCAAGAGCACAAAAAATAATTTGAAAAAGCATAGTTAGGTAGGTTTGTGGAAAGCAAAAAAAGTCTCTGAATATAACTAAGTGTAATTAAGATAATTAGTAAAAAATAGAAGGGTTTAACCATTATCTTAATAATGCAAATATAACTATTCATACAAACTGAATAAACGGGCATACAGTACAGTAGATTAATTGATTAGAAAGGCTAATTCGAATAACAACTGACATTTTTGATCCTAATTTATTAAAAATATAGTAGCAACCAATTAAATATTTTTTATTCTTAATTATTTTAGAAAAATGTTACTCTTTTTGTCACTTTGAAATTATAAGATTATTTGTGTGGATAAAGAGAAAAGATCTTAAGATACATACATCATGCTGTACCATATTAAAATGTGAAAATCAGAATCAGAGTCAGAATTCACTTTATTGGCCAGGTACACTAATGTATACTAGGAATTTGTCTTAATAGTATTGGTGTAACATACAAGGATAACACAGAATACAAAAGTTAAATATAAGAAGAAAAAATATAAAATGATAAAATATCATGAACCACACAAGGGCAATGCAAAAATAATAATTAAAGAGATAGTAGATTAAATGGATTAGGATGTTCAGGCAGTCTAGTGTGCAGATATACATAGATATTGAGTAGAAGCTCAAGACCTGATTAGTAAGAATGGCACATGGAAAAAAAAAACTGTTTATGTGACAGGTTGCTTTAGCTTTCACAAAGTGCTTGCCGGAAGGAAGTTGTTAGAACAGGTGATGCCCTGAAGCAGTCAGATCAGCAATGATCATTGTGGCCCTTTTCCTTACGCTGGACTCATATAGGACTTCAATGTATGGCAAGTTACACCCTGTGATCCTTTCACAGGCTTTGATGATGCGTTGCGGATTGGCCTTGGCCACGAACAGAGGCAGCACCAAACTAGATAGGTACAGACGAGGTCAGAATGGACTCGATGATGGCTGTGTAGAATTTGACCGATATTGCTTGAGAGAGACTGATGCAAAAAGAGCATTCTCTGATGGACTTTCTTAATAATGCATGTTATGTTATTGTCCCATTTAGGTTTTGTGACAGCACTGAATGAAACTGAAATGAGTTTGTCATTCCAATAGCCATTTAAAAAAGTCAAACTGAGGGTGAATACGTTTTATAGCCACTGGATGTTTAATATTACTTCTTACTCACGACAAGATACACACAGATACACATTCCCCCATGCTGTACATGGATATGGTCAACAGAGAGTCAATATACAGTAATAACTCGCACATCAAGTAATGTTTATCCTAATTATACAAAGATCAAATTCTTTACAACTGTAAGTAAACAATGTCTGGATACGATATTATATAAGTCTATAGCAACTGGGAAAATTGAACATCTGAGATGTTTTCAGAGTACACCACATCAGGTCAGGTCGGGGAGCATGTACTTGTACACTGTTGCCACACCCACCAAACGATGAAACAGCTCGGGGTCATGGTTGGCAACCCCCCAGGCAGACACGTGGTCCAATCCCACCCTCCAGAAATTACCATCTATTTGCCGCAGCCAGGTGTTACTTGGGCATCCCCTTGGTCCAGCATCTCAGGTCCCCAAAAATGAGGATCCTGCGAGCCAGAACACCCTTGGGGAATCGCGCCACATGGCCATAGTTTCCATAACTGACACACCCTCACAATGCAGGTAATGTGTGGGACTCCATTAGCAACTGCTCATTCGACACAAAGTCAAACCAGTGGTATCCAAGGATATCTCGCAACCATATAGCAAAACAGGAAGCACCAGAACTCTAAAGACTTGGACCTTCGTCCTTTTGCAAAGATATCGGGAGTGCCACACACCCTTTCCAGTGACCTTATGAACCCCCATGCTCTCCCAGACGGTTTGCTGATTTCATAGGAAGAGTCACCAAAGACATGAATGTTGCTGCAGAGATAAGTAAACCTCTCAACCATGTTGACACTCTCCACAGACAGACCCACTGCTGATGACTGTGCCCAAGAGGTCATTAAAAGCCTGGATCTTGGTTTTATCTAGGACACTCGCAAGCCCAGTCATTCAGACTCCTCACTCAGTCTCTCATGGACCCCGATTAGAGCATCCATTGACTCTGTGAACATCACAGCATCATCAGCAAAGTCAAGTTCAGTGAATCTCTTTTCACCAACAGATACCCCACAGCCGCTGGTCCTCATGACCCTGCCCAACACCCAGTCCATTAATTGAATAGATTAGGAGCAAGAACACACCCTGACGAACCCCAGAATAAACTGGGAAAAAACGCAGAGGTTCTGCCTCCACTCTGCACAGCACTCACAGAGTCAGTGTAAAGGTCAGCCATGATATCCAGCAACTTTGAGGAGATACTGCTAAGTCACAGGATGTGCTACAAGGCAGCTCGATCAGCCGAGTCGAACGCTTTATGAAAATCGACAAAGGCTGCAAAGAAACTCTGCCAATACTACATCAAGGGGAATTAACTCCAATAAATAAATACACATTACATACCAACATACAGTACATACCTAAAAATTAAAGAAAAAGTCAAAGAACACTCAAGTTTGCAAGACTTAATTTTGAACTTAATTTTTTACTTAAAATAAATTAACAATCTTGTGCAATTTAAAGATCAAATTATCAAAGCTTTGTGATCCCCGTAGATTAAAATACAGTGAACCGCACAATCAAATTTAAGTCACTCACAGCTGCATACATTCTTTTGGGAATCCAACACTGGAGGTCAACTCATCCGATTAATGTAATTAATAAACACATTCATGCAGAAATAATATAATTGGAACGCAGTGTTGGTTTGCAATCTGATTCTCAAACAGGCTGCACAAAACACTGACTGCCTGCTGCCACTGTATTCCACCTTTTCAGTACCAAATAACAAGCATCTCCATTCAATGCTAGCATTCAAATAAAAATGCAAATTGCTCAATGGTTTAGATAAAAGTGATGCGAAGAATACAAGAATAAACTGGAAATTACAAATTAAAAGACAAAAAAAATTCTAATTTTATTGTTTTTCAAAACATAGTCTATGATGTTACAACTTTTTATTTTCTATTTTTTTCTATCATTATATAGTATTTGGTAGCTACAGTGTATATAGGCCATGGCTTTAATTTCAGCATAGTATGGTAGGAATCATGCCTTTTATTCAAATATACCACATGGTAGAAGTTTAATAAAGATGGAACATCCTTCACACCTTTCAGGAGTACACAATAACAATACCCCCACAATTACACCTTGTTGGGTTTGTTCTGCTTTAAGGCTTGTGATTTTCCATCTACTGAAATATATTTTGTAATGCGTGTAATAGTAAATGCATTGCATTTTTATTACAATAGATGGCACATTGTAAACATTTGCAATGCTGCTGAGAATCATATACCAAGTGTCATGTAATTAAGATAACAGACATACGGGCACCAAAACTTAATAAAGGAAAATTTAAATAGAAAAAAATATCTATACAATATAACCCATTCAATAATATAGCATGCTGGCCTCCCAGGACCTGTATTTGAAACCACTGTGGTCACTGTTAGTCAAGGGGCTCCAATGGGGATTAGTCCTCCTTCTGGCAGCCATTTTAACTGTCCTTCATTTCTTGTATTTAAATTTTACTTTATTAAGTTATAGCAGCAGCAGTATACAGATTCCATCATAATGAAAAATGCAATGTATTGTATAAGTACACATGACAAATTCTTTGGAATGAGCATTTCAGGAATGACACTCTTAAGTGAGCAGGTCATAGGTAACGTCATACAATAGGTATTGTGGACTACAGTTACTCTGTGCTGAATTAATTTCATTTACCCATTTCTACACTTGGAGTTTCAGGCCAGTTGGTAAGAGTTTAATCATTGTTAACATTACTCCATTAGAGTGAGAGTTCAGAGGTAAAAATACATGATTTGTGGAGCTTTGATAGTTTGATGATGTGAACAACTAGATGCGAGTTGAAACAGGCATTAGAAATGACAGAGCAATGGCTCACTGGCTAATAATACATCATATACTGTATACCCTAAAGAGGAAAGAGGGTCTTCACACGCACCATGTGAATGTAAATGATGTAGCTTCAGTTGTTTATCCATTCCATTCATCCATTTTCTAACCTGTTAATTTAGTCCAGGGTCTTGGGAAGTCTATGTCTTCCCCAGCAGTGCAGGACACAAGAAGGAAACTTACCTTAACACTAGAATTACCAGAGTCTACGAAAAAAACCAGCCCACCTTAAAACCGTTCGCACCTCTCCGCCAGCGTCTTTTGTCTTCTAAATGTGCCAATTAAGATGAGCAGCAAGCAGCCGGCTATTCCATCCCCCAACGTCGCAGAACATTCACTAAGTTTTCCCAGCTCATGCCTTGTTTGATTATCTGGGAGAAACTTTCATATTTTAGTAGTAAATTTTACAAAATGTAGGCATAAACTATAGAACGTGTGAAGCCCGATTTCCAAAGATCAATGAAACACTTTCACAAAAGGTTCAAGAACAATAACAGTTTCCCTGGCGTAGCACTAAGATTTGTTGTCTCATAGCGCAGTAGGCCTGCTTTGCCTCAGAGAACCGAGTTCAATTCCCCGCTGGGGCAAAAGTGTTACTTTTTTTTTTCTTTTTAACCTCAAACGGACAAAAAATTTATAAATTGGTATGCACTGTCAGTTAATGAGATTGTTATATTTTCATGTGGGATGCACCTTTTAAAATATTTTTTAACAATTGAGACTGCAATTAACATGAACAAGTGTCATTATAACTTCTTATTTTTAACTTCTGTAAGACACACACTGTCAGACAGATCACTGAATAATGCACAGACAGAAGTAGATAGATAGATAGATAGATAGATAGATAGATAGATAGATAGATAGATAGATAGATAGATAGATAGATAGATAATGACAGGTGCTGCAGAAAGGCAAGCGAGCAGTGAGAGTACATTCACATGTGAAAGGCTCTAGATAAATGGATACATAGGGAAGACACTTATATAACAGGTAGAAGGCACTAGACAGATACACAACAGTATTAGCTATATAGTAGTTTCGTTTTATATATAAAGTATTTGTATTATACAACTCGGAGAATTGTCAAAAAGAAATACATTTCAGTATGCAAGAAGCAGACGCTTGCAGGCAGGCAGACAGAGCAGTGAAGGTTAAAAAGAAAAAAAAAAATAACACTTTCTCCCCAGTGGGGAATCGAACTCAGGTCTCTGAGGCGCGGCAAGCCTGCTGCACTCTGAGACAGCAAATCTTAGCACTATGCCACGGAAGCTGTTGTATCATTCTTGAACCTTTTGTGAAAGTGTTTATTTGATCTTTGGAAATCAGGCTTCACACGTTCTATAGTTTATGCCTTCATTTTGTAACATTTATTACTAAAATATTAAAAAGTTTCTGTTTTAACAATGTGTTTACACAGATTACAGTAGAAACGGAACACACATGAAATGCATGTGTTCCAAATAACGATCTATTATTTCCACTCTAAAACTCCAGCAGTTCAGTCACTCCCAGATAATCAAACAAGGCATGAGCTGGGAAAACTTAGTGAACATTCTGCAACGGTGGAGGATGGAATAGCCGGCTGCTTGCTACTCATCTTAATTGGCACATATAGAAGACAAAAGACGCTGGTGGAGAGGTGCGAACGGTTTTAAGGTGGGCCGGATCTACGAGTTTTTTTGTAGACTCTGGTAATTCTAGTGTTAAACAGGGAACCACTCTATCACAAGGCATGAGAGCTAACTCATATAAGGACAATTTAGGGTCATCAGTTAATCTAACCTGTATGTCTCTGGCATAGGGTTGTGCAAAGGTAGACAAAAACTATTACTATGTACTACTGTATTTGGTTATTCTATATGCCTTCTGCATTACATGAAATCAGTAGGAAAATGTGTGCAAAAGAAAGCATTCATAGAAATTCCATGCAATGGCTGAACACCACTGTTAACAGAACATGCAGAGTGTCTGACAGAGGGCCACTTTGTACAAAAAAATACTTAACAAGAGAATGGAGATCTTATTTAGCTGACTGGTAAAACTGGTGGCAATTAATATGAATGCCGGGATGCAGTCTCACCTCTGCCATCTGAGGCATGAGGACCAGAGTGAGGAAAAGAGAGAATATAACTATGCAGGTAATGAAATATCAGTGCATTATCTCACCTCTGCCATCTAAGGCATGATGACTAGAAAGAGAAAGAGAGAGAATATAACTATGCAGGTAATGAAATACCAGAGCATTAAAGAAATAAAAGATGATGACTAAAGATGCAGTTTCTACTCTATTCAGTACAGAAGGGTACACAGCTCAGGATGAGTTGGAATTTTTTACAATGAAGCTCTGCATTCGGCCAGATGAAAATCTACTTTTGTGATTGATAAACAACACAAAGCGGTTTTCAAAACTGAGTCACTTAGTGCATTATCTGTGTTCGTTCAACCTTGGTTCCCCTCTGACATTGTATTTTTCACTGTTAGAATAACTTTGAATAGATTAAGAATTGGTCTTTACCTGGTTTTCTTAAAAATTCTAATCTAATCTACATCAGTTAACCGCTTATGATTGTGCATGTTATGAGTGTCAGGTTATTAGTCAGTGTTTGAAAACTTTCACATCTGCCATACATTCATATACATGGCTAAGCTCATAATTCTGCTTTGAAGTAAGCATAAGATCAATCTAAAGCCAAGATTTCTATATATATTAGCTTCAGCACAGAACCAAAGAAAGGCATAATAGGGTGTATACAGCTAAAATATGGCAAATGCAGTGAATGCACATTGGGCACATATCTGAATGGCACAGGAACAACTATGCCCTGCGGTGGGCTGGCGCCCTGCCCGGGGATTTGTTCCTGCCTTGCGCCCTGTGTAGGTGGGATTGGCTCCAGCCGACCACTGTGACCCTGTGTTAGGATATAGCGGGTTGGAAAATGACTGACTGACAGGAGCAACTAAGATGCAGTCATTGGCTGCAAGAACATCAATGCATTTAAGGAATGTCTTTTTCAATGGCTAACTTTGAATGAGTCCATAGATGAAAACAATAGCAAAGGAATGGCTGTTTCTTAAAAACAAGAAAAACAAAGACTATTTTTTTCAGAATGTCTGAAACAGTGGATTAACCTTTAAATGACAAAATTTTGATTCCCCACACACCACCTTATCATGGAGAAAGAACAAAAGAATTTGAAAACAAAAGAATATCTAGTTTAATTAATTTTCATTGAGCATTAGTATTAAGCTCTTAGTTCATGTTGTGTTACTAACTAGCTTTTATTTTTTGATGTACTGATGTAAACATAAATACCATAATGGCAAAAGTCATTTGTTCACAATCCTAACCTGAAGTAGTGCATTGTCACAAAAGTAGCTTTAAAGAGTTTCTGTAAATGAGATGTTGTGTAACAAGTAATTTCCCAGCTTTACAATAAATGCAGTTATTTTGGCTTTTATTTCAACATGAACCCAATTAAATTCAAACAAAATAATTACTCCAGCACTTCACATTGTCATGATCTACTTGAGAATAATGAATGCCAACCAAATCACAAATCTATTTGGGGCAGAACAAAGCATGATGGTTAGAGAAAAAAACTAAAATTTCCAAGAAAAAAAAAGGGACAGAAATGGAAAACATTAAAATATCAACAACATTGCCATACATTAAAATCTATAACAGCACAATGATTTATTTTTCTGAACATTACACTAAAAGATTTGGTAAAATCTATAGCTGGGTATTAAAAAACACATATACAGTACATTATATACTCATTAGTTGCATACATAAATTTCACATTCATGTGTAACTGCAATTTCCAAAGTAAATACATTACTGATACGGTTAACGTCCAGATTGAAAAAAAATATGGAGACAAACTACTATATTCAGGATTCAATCCAAAGTTTTCCCATTTGTGTATTGGCTAGGAAATCCATTCCAAGTTTAATGTTGTTTCACAGAGGGCGTCAATGAGAAAAAATCTGTTTGCTTGTGCCATATAATCCATATATCAGATATTCAATCATATGCTCACACCATCCCAAACACATGTAAGCTTATTTTTGCCAAAATATTGTTAAATAAACCATTTCAAGAAATTGAATAGCTTGGGAGAGTTCTCAAACGAGAATAACATTCTGAATTCAAGACCTGCCTAACCCATCATTGGTCATGAGTCCTGCATATTAATAGCTCATTTATTTGCTACCATGGTGGTTTACATCACATCAACATTGCACAGAGGCGAACAGTGAGTGAAAACATTATCAAGTTGAAAGTGTGCCTCATATTTGTGCATATCCAAGGTGCTTCGTCAAGCTGGAGGTCAATTCAACGGTGCAGTTTCACAAACTGCTGATGAAAAATTTACAAATAAGGTGTTTTGGCTTAACAACCACTGAATGAGGCGAGAGGCAGTTGTTCAGTTCAAATGATGAATCCCAATCCTAGTTGATCATGAAAAGATTTTCTGAAAGTAGTTTATTTACTCAAAACACCAAATTGTAACTGTCACTTTATTTATTTATTTATTGCATGGCACACCTCACATTAAAATTGACAAGCAGTCTTATTTGCAGCAGGAGATGTGTGAAGATTCCTGTGTTATCCATCATGAGACCTTTTTTTTGCTGAAGTGGAGGGGGCAGAGTACCTAAACAATAATATGTTGACAGGTTATCCCTTACACAGACACCCAGTCTGAGATATCACTGTAAATCACTAGTTCACAGCAGAGCTTGGCGAGTAACGCAGACTTTTCTCTTTCTTGATTAGTCATCATATTTTGTTTGTAGGTGGATGTAACAGGGCTCGGAACATAGACCACAGAACCAGGGAACCACCTGGGCCTGGCCTGCTTTTAACATATTATTAGTCAAGAGCTAGAAATTCAAGTGAAATACAATGCTTCCTTTCATCAAAATAATCATGAAATTACGCTATTAAGTGACCATTTAAATGCATGCCACAAAAACAGGAAAAATAATTTATATATATATTAAAAACCACTGAGAACATGTCTATACTTATCATCAAACAGGAGTGCCCTGTGGGTGAGAAGAGGCTGTGTAAGCCATGTTTCGTGCACAAAGTCTGAATGCGAAGAGTGCAGGTAATATTATGGCGCCACGTACTGCGTGGCTCAAATGCTCCAAGTGCCCATGGTTTCTTGCTCTTTACATCATGTGATTCTTAAAATGACCACTCACTGTAGTTACACAAGTTGAATTTCTTTTTGCCTCTTTTATATGGTCCCCTTGGGTGGAGTCTGAAACTGGTCATTTGTATTATGAAATGCCAGCTCATTCTGCAAGCCACTGAATGGATGATAAGAAAGAGCAAAATATGTGCTAACAGACCACAATAAAAAGAAAGAAGAATTATTTTTTCTATAACACATACCAAACTGTCAACTGTACATTAGTAAAGCATCTAATTATTTGTAATACACAACCATCTCTCCATCGCCTGATCCTAAATTGGCAATGTTTTCATATGACGACATGACAATTTGAACTTTTAATAAATTGCACAGCCCATTTTTTTCATCCATCAAGAAGATAGAAACACACTGTAAGTAGTAATAAATCTACCTTTATTATTAGTTTACAGGATCTCATGTGTTTTGTAACTCTGGGAGGGTAAGGGGGAAGGTGAGTGGCTTCTTTAAGGTTTGTTTTGACTAGCCACCCTGTGAGGATAATTGAGCATGCATGAGTGCACAGGGATCAGCGTTGTATAGTTGGCAGTAGTGTTCATAATATTTTCATTATTTCCAGTTAATGAACCCCTCAAATGAAAATACTGCAATTATTTTTTGTTTGTTTGTTTAAATGCATGCGTGAAGCAGATCAGGGCAACAACATAAAATGTATGATGGAGTACTCTTATAGTTTGCATGAATGAAAGTTCTATGCTTTTATGATTTTATTTTTTTCTCCAGCCTTTGGAGTTTTTTTTGTTTTTCTGTCCACCCTGGCCATCGGACCTTACTCTTATTCTATGTTAATTAATGTTGACTTATGTTTATTTTTTATTGTGTCTTCTATTTTTCTATTCATTTTGTAAAGCACTTTGAGCTACATTTTTTTTGTATGAATATGTGCTATATAAATAAATGTTGATTGACTGATTGATTGATTGATATGCTTATGCGATCGGAAGGAGATATCCCCTTCCAATATGGCTGCTACAGCTCTGTGTTGTCACACTGGCCTCCCAAAGCATCATAGGAGACTAGGAGGGAAAAAAAAAGTTTGTCTAAGCCAGCCACGTGGCAGGTTTGCAGAAAAATATTCAGTATACAAGGTCACAGCCGAACACAGCATATTCTCTGTGTAAAAAATGTTTTGGTAACTTTCACCAATTAATACTCACTAGCCAACCCGCGGCGTACCATACGCCGCATTATCAGGCCGGTTTTTTAATAATTTTTAAGCACAGGGAGAAAATTTAACATTTGCAAAATCGGTAATGTAATAAATCAGCAAGAAAAGCAACATTGTAACAATGCACGGAACGAACCAACACACAATCGTCGTGCGGCGTAGCGAGGTGGGAAGGGGGTGTGTACAAAGTGCAGGAGCATCTAAGAAGACGCATGTTTGTCGCGGATGCGAATAGCTGTATGTGGCGTGTACAACACTTAGCTATGCTGCACACTGTCGTGCGTCGCAACCGAAAACTCAGTTCATTGTGTTTTAACCTCAGTTGTAAAGGAATGTTTTAATGATCCCATGGGATACTCCTCGCAAACAGTTTACACGCTGCATATGGCGATTCACCTCCGCGAGAAACATGCCTCTATTAACAGTCAACGTGTGGGAGGGGGGTGTGTACAAAGGGTAGGGACGAAAACAGTGGGAGCGTATGAGTCGCACTTAGTGGCAATTCCACGGTTTGCAGCCCGAATGGGGTTCAACGGCTTACCCACGCCTAGACACACGCTCAATCTCATGCATAATTATTTATTGAATGCTAAATACTTGTGGAAAGACACGGTTGTCTAAAACAGGTTAGTGTGAGAATACAACAGTAAGTGAATGAAAAGATGGAACTCTGGAGAGAGCAAAATACAACACAATAGTGAACCCGCGGCATAACAAACGTCGCATAATTATTTATTGATGGTTAACACTTCTGGAAAGACACAGGGACACCCCTCGCAAACTGTTCTACACGCCGCATACAGCGATTCACATCTGCGACAAACAAACTGTTTTACACACTGCATACAGCGAATCACATCCGCGACATGATTTTTCCTAGATGGTCCTGTCGCGTCCACCCTCGCACTCGAAGCATACACACTGTCTGCTCATGTGCTCGGTCGCAAGCCGCGTCCAGCCTCGTTCTCGAAGCATACACACCGCCTCGTCATGTGTCCACTCGCAAGAGAAACTCACGGAGAGCCGCCCACCAGCTGCCTCAGGCAGGCACAGAGAAGGTCAGCTGCTGACAGAGCGTCTCGACTCTGGTTAAGCAGGTGAGACGGTAATGAAACAGAGGCACAGGGCTTATTGATTTTTAAAGACTGATTCCTTCATTGTGCTTTAACCTCAGTTTTAAAGGATTGTTTTAAGGATCCCATGGGATACCCCTCGCAAACCGTTTCACACGCTGCATATGGCGATTCACCTCCGCGAGAAACATGCCTCTATGAAGAGTCAAGTAAGCTCGGAGGTACATGACATTAACCTGACCTGCACTGCATGTGGCCTCTATGACAGACGAACATAAATGACGCCATTTTTTCTGTGTCGTCGCGTCCGAGTTGGTGGGCATGGCCCTGCGAGTTGTCGTCATATCCAATGGTCTTGGAGTTGGTGGGCGTGGTTCCTTCCTGTGTGCGCCATAGGTGTCTCACTCGTCGGCGGCTTAGTGAATCCACGCCCCTTCCGGTGTGCTTTTCATGGTTGTCTTGCCTTAGTGAATTATATATATAGATATTTAAGGATTATGAGGGGGCATTTGATTACTTTGTGTCAATGTCTGTCTGCAAGACTCCCTCAGAAACAAACATGTATAAGGTGCATCAACTCCATCAGAAAACACCTAGCAAGTTGGATATATTGGCAATTGGCAGTTGTCCTAAACGCTTATTAAATGCATCACCTTGATTTCTTTCCATTGGTATGATGAGTCAGTAATGTAGTCCATCTTGATTGTTAATGGAGAGATATGATAAAGGTAGATTAAACAATGACAAAAAAAATAGTTATGGTGAGAAAACTTAGAAAACAACAGAGTACTCACACAGAGGTAACATTCAATTTACATATTTCTGTATCTGATTTAATACCACATGTGAAAGTGTCCTAAATCTGATATGAAAGGTTCTGATTCCATTTGTTTTTAGCTGTTCACACTTTTCTAAGCTAAGTAAATGTGTGTCACGTGAAGGAAAAAAGAAACAAAAAAAAAAACCCCACAAAAACAGAACTGGGCTATAGCAGGATCATAGCCTTAAAGAGTCATTTTGTTGTATGCAGGCAAAAGCACTGAAGTAATTTCTGCAGACAAAGATAACCACTGACAATTACTGTGCCTGAGCATTCCTCACATCAGATATATGTACTGCTGCTCCATGAATTCATGGTTTTAATCAAAATAATGAAAATAATGTACAATAGAGACAGCTGCTCATCCTTTCTTCAAACAGCAAGACATGCTAAAAATCAGAAAAGGCAACAATATAATCTTATTAAGACATATTATTCATAGCATAATTAAGCTCTGGCTGCCCTACATGTTTTAATTTACCAATACGCAAGAGGGAAGGGAAATTTAAAAGCATTCTTACTCATTTCAATTTTATCTCAGATAGATAGATAGACAGAAAGACAGACAGGCAGACAGACACTTTATTAACTCCAAGGGGAAATTCACAAATTCACATTTAGCTCTTTCCGAAATGTATCTCCCATTTAAACATGCTGCACAGTTACACAGGATGGTGCTTACACAATACCGTATGGCATTGAAACTAAAAAGCTACAGTCTGCTTGCTAAAAATTAAAATTAATTTTCCATGCAGCACCCAATTTGTACTTTGTCCCAAAAATGCTGGAATGTGTTAATCTTGTTGATGTATTTGGTTTCTCTTCACAAAATGAATTATGCAGAAAATGACTTCTTTAAATAATGATATTCATAAAAATCAATCATTTAATGTTTAAAAAACATTTTTTTTTATTTTGCAGACAAAAGCAGTTTGATGCACTCTTCACAACTGCTGTAATTATGTGAACAAAGGGAAAACTGATAAAATGCTCCGATCTATAATAACTACAGTTTCTGCAGAGTCAAAAATAATATTCCACAAGATGGCAGTGCAGTTGAAAATTTAGTGCTCATATATATATATATATATATATATACACATACACACACAGTAAACAGGTAAACCTGAACGGCACAGGTTATAATATAGAAACTTTTCCACTTAACCTATTACAAAATTAAAATTAAAAAATGTATTTGTATAAGCATTACCTCTTTATGCCATAATTTTAAAGTGAAACAGTAACTTAATTCGAAAAAACAATCCTTTCCATGAGGTACAAAGCATGGTCTTACTCAAAAAATGAGAATAAAGATGAACAGAAACAGACACGAGTAATATACCCCATAACATAAATTAAACACTTATACAGTGACAATAAACAGCAAAACCCTACATTATTCATTGTTATAAATACAATACAACAAAATGAGCAACACAAGCCATGAGTTGTATTTTACATCCAGAATGGGTATCTACTGTCCGTTACTCAGATACAACATATTAGAATTAGTAATGTATTTTTCCCAAAAACTGCTCCAGCCCAATATTTCCAAGACATTTAAAACCACTTTTTTTTAAATCCTTTTCTTATCTTATTATTTATTCTACTGTGTGTTTGCTTTTGTTTTGCACAATTTTGGCGTAGACCAGCTTTTCATTTCACCACACATTGTACCTGTATAACTCTGTGTGTGACGAATAAAACTCTTGAATCTGGAACCACTGAACACTTACCATGTAAAGAATAAAAATGAGTTAGATCCTGAGGCACAGTGAAAAGGATGGAGAATGATGCAGAAAGCACTACAGCTACAGTATGTGTTTACACTCTGGCATGTCTACGTCTCAAATTTATAATTTAATTCCTAATGCCTATGTAGGAGACTTATCAAATAAAAACGCTTACTAATAAAAAGAAACAAGATGAACTTGTGATATTTTGCCAAAGTTCACTAACTGTGACTGAAAGTATATAATGAAATGACATTATAACAACAGCAGAACTACAGCACAGCTCAAAAGGTTTGATTATTTTACTATCACACTCATATAATTCTTTGTGTGGTTACGTCTAATTTGATTTAGCTTAATTTTTTCATTGTTCTTATAACACAAACCATTTTCTAGTTGCAACAATTTTAAAATAATGCAACATTGATTTTTACACTGTATTGTCTGCAAAACACAGCTGGTTTCCTGTCAAGTAATGAAAATATATATTTGTCCTCAGAACTAATTTACATATCTTAATATTCCTCGAATGCTTGTCTTTACTACTTATCCATAAAAAGCAGTGATATAATTATTTGTCATCTGATACAACCATTCTCACTTTCCAAGGCCTCGACTAGGCACACTTACTAAATGCTCCTTCAGTTTTCAGGCTCCAATTCTATGTTTTACACTCCTGCACATTTCCTCTGCTCTTTACACTGCAATCAAGGCTGATATAGCTATTTTAAATATCTATGTGGTTTGTCTCAATGAGTAAGAGTTCCAGTACACTTGCTGCATATTGCTAGTAGGGGCTACCTGACTTTGACAATCTCTACCGTCAGTATTATCTTTAAAGGCACTGGTTTTGCGAATTTTAACTAAAAAATCTTGCTTTATGCAGGTTATCCCTGCTAGTATTTGATTTTTTTCAGCACACACCTTCATCTAATGCATTTTACAAAACCTAAACAGTACTAGTACTGTAAAGAACAAAGCTAACAAGCAATAGCAAACTTTATTTTGAAAGGCAAATACTGTAAAATGATCACTCATATTAGAAATATCCACCACATTTGTTTCAACATTTTCATCAACCTTTGATTAATTTGAAAATGCATCTCCAGGAAATACATTTCCATATTAAAGCATATTAAAGAGTTTCACAAAAACATCTCACAACTGCATAAACAATATTAGAATTCCAAAAATGTAACAGTACCGGCTTTTCAGTACCAGTAGTGCCAATAAAGTCAGTACCACACTCATGTGTAACTGCAAGAAAACAAATTACTTGGGTGGGCACAACAATAATTGACAAAAAACTAAAAAAATACTACATAAAATCTGCTCACAGTGGCTACTCCCATCAACAAATGTCGAAAACAAAAACATCAAAGGTCATGTTTGGAAATGCTTTTGTGTTCACGCATGAAAATGTTAGCATACAACTTCAGGAATCACACTTGATATAAAAAAGACAAAAACAAACAAACTGCAAAACACAAACACATTGCCACTTTTATCTTATTATGGAATTACTTCAGAAACAGACAGGTTGTATGTTTTGAGATTGAAATAACTTTACCAATCAAATGAGGTATAATAATTTAACTTGTTCTTTCATGCATTTGTAAGCCAACAAATGAAATGAAATGAAAAGCCAACAAGATTAATCGCTTTTAAAGAGTGTCCTAATAAATGAACAATATAGTATGTAATGAGCACAGATGGACATTTTCTAACTAGTGTACACAATTCAGATTCACGCTGGGGTGCGGCTTACACACATCCACAGTTACGCATAAAAGATTGTGGGATGTGGGCAGACTGCAAGAGCAAACAACATTTATAGCAAGTGAACATCGACGCAAGATTCAAAATGAAGTGGCTATTTGGCTTGTCTAAACCAGTTGTGGCATGATTTGCTCCATTTATTAATACCAAAATACAATTTATTTAGTGCTTCATAGGGCAAAGCAGATCCCCCTATTAATACTATGTGTGCTGTGCTAAAAGAGACGTTTAATCTCCGAAACACAAAGCAGGACAATCAAAACAGCATACTTAATTGCTAAATATGAATCTGCAAACACCAAATTTTTGTTATTTGTTTGCCGTTTCAACCATTTATTAGTATAGTACATAAGTAAATCATCCATCCATCCATTTTCTAACCCGCTGAATCCGAATACAGGGTCACGGGGGTCTGCCGGAGCCAATCCCAGCCAACACAGGGCACAAGGCAGGAACCAATCCTGGGCAGGGTGCCAACCCACCGCAGGACACACACAAACACACCCACACACCAAGCACACACTAGGGCCAATTTAGAATCGCCAATCCAATCATATCATCATATATTTGAATAGTACATAGAAGAATGAAATGGGGCGGCACGGTGGCGCAGTGGTAGCGCTGCTGCCTCGCAGTTAGGAGACCCGGGTTCGCTTCCCGGGTCCTCCCTGCGTGGAGTTTGCATGTCTGCGTGGGTTTCCTCCGGGCGCTCCGGCTTCCTCCCACAATCCAAAGACATGCAGGTTAGGTGGATTGCCGATTCTAAATTGGCCCTAGTGTGTGCTTGGTGTGTGGGTGTGTTTGTGTGTGTCCTGCAGTGGGTTGGCACCCTGCCCAGGATTGGTTCCTGCCTTGTGCCCTGTGTTGGCTGGGATTGGCTCCAGCAGACCCCCGTGACCCTGTATTCGGATTCAGCGGGTTAGACAATGGATGGATGGATGAATGAAATGCTGTCTCACAATTATACATTTATTGAGTACAGGTAATGAAAGCCCAAGTAATTATCAAATTCTGGATTTGTACACAGGCATAAGAAACAATAAACACTGATCACAGACGCAACAAACTTTAAGGATGTTTAACAGGAGATGTGGAAAGGATTAATGTAAAACTGACAAGTTTTATTTCATACAGGAAGCTTTAAAAAGGAGGCATGGATTTGGAAAACTAAAGCACCATGAATTTCTGACATTTAAAATAATTTGACTTATATATTTATTCTTTAGTTAATATTTTTAACCAGCTAATTATGAAAATATAAATCTTACAATAGCAAATAAAAATATCTGGAGTTATCCTGAACTTATATAATGTTTGAATTTTTATATTTAGTATGGATTTTAAGAAGCAGTTTTCAGTTACTTGATAGAATATTTCACAGATAAATTTAGAATATGTACATTCTAAGATAAATCAGGTAGTTCATGATATATCATTCTTTATAAGTCCCGTACTGAGATTATAAACCCCATTTGTTGTTACACTGTGGGGATCCCCATCTTTACCACACATTAAAATTCAAGCCTTGCATTGTATTTTGACATTTATGAATTGTAGTACAAGTTTACTTAAGTGATAGTTGGGTAAATATACTTGATAGTGTGAGCGACATCCAGCTGGGAAACATCCCAGCTGGAAATATGCCAGGATCCTAACCCAGTCGGGACACTAATGGCATGGAAGGACATGGGAAGATAATTCACGCAAGGTATTGTCTTCCCCAAAATGCTAGATAGCAACGCCACTGGGGCATGGTACCACCACGGATTCCCACAGGGCACATTGGGAACTGTACTTAATTCACTCAACCCTGTTGGGTTCCAATGGTGCTGCCAGGAGGCACTGAGAGGACTACTGAGCCCTACATTATCTGGCTCCAGCCTAGTCCAGAAGTACTCCACAGCCACAGTTTCAGGATATCAGAAGTGCTCCAGGTTTTACATAAAAGGGGCCACCTGCCTAAACTCAGGGAGCCAGTGTCAGAAGGAGGAAGACAAAGCTTGGTAGAGAAGCGGAGAAGAGACTACAGAGTCACAAAGTATTGAATTAGATTGTGGTTGTGCTGTGGGAAACACTTCTTTGTCAGCATTTCACACAATAAAACCCTTATTCATTTGCAATCTTGTCTCTACGCCTTTGAGTTGGTGTTTGGGGAGGTGGAGCAACCCCTGTGGTCCACAATGGATATACAATACTTCAAAGCTGTTGCTTCTGTAAGTATTTATATATTATTTTGCCCTATATTACAGGAAAAAGGCACAGTACTGCTCACTTCAAGAAATGGAAGTACTTTAATTAAAAAGCCATTACGAGTATCATAAAACTTCACTGGTATTGGTATCGAATATAAAACTTCTGGTATTATCATATCCCTACTGACAAAATTTATAAATGCTTCCCTCAGTGGGTAAACTGGTTGAATGGTTGGTGGGTTGGTGGGTTTGGGTACAGATTGCACAGAAATAATTAACTCTGATAAGTGAGAAGACTCAATATCTATTTTAAATTTGTGACTTTAGTTCTTTCTCTTATTTTGGTTAAACTTGAGAAAGACTAGTAAGCTGTAGCATTCCTTTTTCCTGTAGTGCTGTGAAATGTTGAGGTTAGTTCAGTGCATTACATATTACAGTTATTATATATGCAGTATCAATATCAATCCTAGTACTTTTACAAATTATTTTGTTGTATTTATAAAACACTTGCCGACATTGATCATTAGGGAAAAAGAAACAGAAGAAAAAAACATCTAAATAAATAGATGAAACCTGTAAGTGCCAGGTTTATTCAATTGTGTTTCCAATCAGTTTATTGTTTTAGTACAAAATATATACAATCACAAAGCAATTGCAGTCACATCAGGTTAAAGGTCTCAACATTTCTCCCCACTTCAGCTACCATTCAAATCATGGTTAGTGAAATGTATGCATCAGCAACACATTCTATTCACCTGCGACCACATATGAAGACAAAAAAATTGCTTACAATCTGAAACATGTGTAACCAATTTCTTACTCAAAAGTCAGGATTTATAAAATACAAACATGCTGTGGAAATTAGCTTAAAAGTCACAAAAAATTCGGACCATCTGTAAGTCCTACACAGAGTTTTTTGGTGATGGCATTTTAGCAACTACAGGCAGCTGGACTATGAGTGACTATAAAATCTAATTTCAATGACATATCAGTCACATTCTTATGTCACTGAGCTAAATTTATAACAGGTAGTAGACGTGTTGTCTCAAAACAGCTGTCTTCAATATTAGTAATAATGCCTAATGCATACTTAATGTTCACTGCTTTTAGTGTGTAGCCTGTATTGTCTATAAAAGAGTGTGCTGTGTGTTGTGCAATATAACTGGCAATGGCAGAGTAAGGTATTTTGGGGGTTATTGAAAATGACAGACTAAAGCAGCTTTTCAAGGATTGCAATGATTTTTGGCTTATGATGATGTTTGACTTATAAACACAACAATGCCCATGGCATCACACGGTCTCTGCCGGCTTTCTGTCCTCCTATAGTGCATCCTGCTGTCATTTCTTCCACAGGTATGTGATTCATCAAACCTGACTAACTTCTCTCAATATTCTTTGATACAGTTCTGTTGCTCACACACCCATTGTAGGCACTTTTGGTGGTGGACAGGGGTCAGCATGGGCACTCTGATAGGTGTGTGTCTATGCAGCCCCATACACGCACTGTGTGTTCTGACACCTTTCTCTTATGGCCAGAATTAGGTTTGGTCAGAAAATTATGCTCTAGTAGCTCTTCTGTGGTGTCATGCCAGATGGACTAGCCTTCACTCCCCAAGCGTATAAATGAGCCTTGGGCGCCCATGACCAGTTCACCGGTTGTACACTGGGAATACACCATAAGATCTGCCATTTTGGAAATGCTCTGACCCAGTCTCGTAGCCATAACAATTTGGCCCTTGTCAAAATCGCCAAGTTCCTTGCACATGACCATTTTTCCTGCATCCAACACATCACCTTAAACAGCTGACTGTTCGCTTGCTGTCTAATATATCCTAACCCTTGACAAGGTGGCATTGTAGCAACATAATCAATTTTATTCACTTCACCAGTCAGTGATTTTAATGATGTAGCTAATCTGTGGTTATTGACCCTCACCACAAGAGTGAAGTAGTCAGCAAAAAGTTTCTAGAAGTACACTATACCTTGATCAAAAGAAATGAGGAAAAAGGCTGCTGAAATTCACCAATCAGCATAGGGATAGAAAGCCATTTCTATGGTTCTGATACTCCACACCATCTTGGTATGAGCTATCATCTCCAAATGGAGAACATTTGGAAAAGAGGTCAATCTCCCAAGGAAAGGCTGGCCTGCCAAAATTACCTCAAGGTCACAGTGACTACTCATTTAAGTCACAGAGGATCCCAGAAAAACCATAGGCAAGGTCAGTGTTTATGACTATGCAATAAGAAAGATACTGAGTATAATGGGATTCATGAAAAGTAGAAAGGTATAAAACCTATTTAATCCAAGAGTAACATCAGTGCTGCCCAAGCCTTTTGGAATAAGTTTTACTTATGTTGATTACGAATATTACCCATTTATAATTTAATTTGCTCTTAGTAAGTTTTGGTGAATATGTTATGTGTAATTTCTGATGTTCCAATCATTTAAATTTCATAAGTATTATGGAAATAAATTAGAATAATACTAAAGTTATGTATTTTATTTTCACACTTCTTATTTCTTGTTTTACAAAACATAATTTTTAGGTGTCACGGCTACATATTGCTGCCCATATAAATACGGCATGGATTAAACTTGTCTGTCATAAATCTAAGATGGTGTTCAATAAGAAAATCATACTGTACCTACAATAAAACAAGGGGTGATAGTGTAATGGTGTAGGGATGTTTTGCTATTTCATGATGTAGAAGACTTGCCATTATTGAAGGAACCATGAATTCTGCACTTTACAAGAATATTCTTGAGGGTAATGTGATCTGAAGCTGAATCGTAATTGTGTTATGTACCATGACAATGAACCAAAACACAAGAGTATGTCAACAAAGAAATGATGCAGAAGAAACAAAATTAAAGTTTTGGAGTGGATTAGTCAAATTCCTGATTAAAACCCAATAGAGATGATGCAGCATGAGCTGAAATGAACAGGACATAACCATAAATTCACCAATTTGTCTAAAAATTAAGCAACTCTGGAAAGAAGGGTAGGCTAAAATTCAACAGCGATGTAAAAAACTGATATTATGTTACTGAAAGTGTTTAGTAGCGATTATTGCTGCTAAAGTTGTGGAAACCAAGTGAAGAAAGTGGGAGGCAATTACTTTTTTCACATGGGAGATAGAGGTGTTGGATAACTTTGTTCTTTAAATAAAGAAAGTAATGATTTAAAAGCCATATTATGTGCTCACTCAGGCACAATTTCCTTGACGTAATTAGTTTACATTTTTCAAATAAGGAAATTAGGAAGGGCTTTTTCACAGCACTGTATGTCATCCTTGATATTTCCAAAGTAGGGGCTGCATGGTTTTGCACTGTAAGGGTGCTATCTGTATGGAGTTTGCATGTTCTCCCTGTGTTCACATGGATTTTCTCCCATGGTGCAAAGACATTGTTAAATTTGCCCTTTTGTGTGTGTTTTCACTCTGAGATAGACTGATGCCTTGTCTAGGTGTTGTTCCCACCTTGGACCTGATAACTGCTAGGACAGGCTCCTGCTGTCCAGTGACCTTGCCCTGGACAATTAGGTTATGAAGATGGAGGGATGTGGATGGACTGATTTTCAAAGCATGTGAGTTTCTAGCACTTTTTAATATTTGTGTTCTTTTATTTTACAAGTCAAAAAACTATGATATAATCTGTCTATAAAAAGACTATTTTGTGGAGGAAGAAAAACCATTGTAACCTAGGTAGTGATAATAATACTAAAACTGTCATTTTCTTAAACTGCTTAGTTCAAAACAGAGAGCATGTTTGAAGTATCACACTTAAGAATAAACCCTAGATATTATACCATGCCACCTCAGAGAACCCTTACTGATACTGGGTCAATTCAGACATAGAAATTAAGTAATGTGCATGTTTTTTGGATGTAGGAATAAACCTCTGAAGAACGCTCGTACAGAAACTAGGAGAATATGATAATACCATAAAAACATGATTCCATTCTAGGAACTGAATTAGAGTCCTATTAGCTATTAGGTAGTAATGTTATCCAGTATGCCTCAATTCCACCATGTTAATGCAACAAATTTAAAATATGAAAGATCTACTCAGTTTTAGATATTACCTGAAGGTGCTTTTGCTGAATGCTTCTGAAGAAAATCAACCATTTGGGCAAGGGCTTTTTTGTTGCAGTGTGTTGATAACTCTTCGTTACATTCATGACACCTAAATCCAAAGTGAAACATTTTAAATAACATAGTAAAATAAAACCTCACCAAATTACTTTCGCATGAATGTAATTTAAAGCTCTTGGCTTATGAGTTTAAACATTTACATATATTTACTTAGCAGACACTTTTACCCAACGTGTCTTACAAAGGAGGTCCAACATAATAAAATAAAATAAGCAACATTTCATAGCATAATGCAACAAAATGACTGTGTTCAACACTAGTTAAGAATGTAGTACAGATGTCTGTAGCATTTAATCTGAAGGTAAGCATGGTATCATTTTTTTTTTTCATTTCTTTTGTTTTATTTGAAGAAAACAACATTCCACACAATCATGTCAAACTTAACAAACCATGATTCAACCCCTTCCCAAATTAATTTCCATTAATTAATATAAACCACACATTCAATTAAAAGCCAAGGTCAGGTTTGGCCATATGCACTGGTACAGAGCATTGCCGCCCCCACCATATGATAAAACAGCTTGGGATCCTGGTTGGCAACCCCCCAGGCAAACACGCATTCCAGTCCCACCCTCCGGAAATGACCCACTATCTGCCACAGCCAGGTAATATGTGGGTGTACCCTTAGCCTAGTCCAGCCACGCGGGTCCTCAACAATGAGGATGCTGTGAACCAGATCACCCTTGGGGAATCGCATCACATGGCCGAAGTGCCATAATTGACGCTCCCTTACAAAGCAGGTAATGTGCTTCATTCGGGACTCCATGAGCAACTGTTAATTCGACACAAAGTTAAACCAGCGGTACCCAAGGATTCTCCAAAGAGACATAGTACCAAAGGAATCCAGTCTTCTTCTCAGCTCACTGGATAGTATCTAGTATATACAGTACTGTACATACAGTATCCCCACTGTACAATCACATTTGTTGAGTTGAAGGGTAAAGACATTTTTACAACAGAACACTTCAGGTATTCAGCATTGCAAAAAAAACAACATCTTGCAAAAAGAGCTGCTTTAGACTGAATCATCAATTATACATTACTTACCATACTTTCCATGTGCTTAGGCTGATAACAATGCAGTGAGGTTCAGAATGAGCTGCCTGAAAATGTTTCACAGAATGCTGACCATCAGACTGGTTACAACCCTGTGTAGCATTAAGTACAATATTAACAGTAAATAACAAAACATGCACAAACATACCTAACATACTGGCATAAAAAGCTACCAGCATTTTTACTTTATTTTTTAAATATAACCTAATCAAACAAAAATATCACAGTAAGTACATTATGTTCTAAAAACAATCCATGAATCTCAGCATTCAATCTCCACCTAACAAATAGAGCTACATGACTATACAGCCCCATCTAAAATGGCTCTTTATATAAAATTAAGTAGTGAAAATAAAGGTTCAGCATAGGCCAAGAAGTTTTAACTTAGGAATACAGTAATGAAATTTTGACAAGTTCTAAAATACTTTGAACAGAGCCTTGTAAAGAAAATCAAATTTTTTCCCAAACTGAGATAATACAGAACATCACTTTCCCACTGATTTACTGAAGATCAGAAAGTATTTTTCCAGTTGAGCAAAATAAATTAAGTAATATGGTATAGTATATCACAGCCTATTTTTCAAAACACACTTTTATCCCATTTGATATTACTCCAAACACAGCTGTTTAGGTGTTAGAAATGGTCTAAAATCTTACTCTATTTGACAGATATAGACATATTTTTGTACAAAATGGTTAAAGTGAGCGACATTCCCAAAACATGCGGCCCAGCGATACAGGCTCTTGACAGCATCGTTCATAGGTTGGATCCTACTCTGGGTACATTTTAGACAAGATATACAGTATGTGAACAATGAACAATTTTTATTTAATTATGTCATGCTTGTCACATATTGAGCTAGATCCCAGGATCGTTACGGGGTGATATTTTGTTGGTATACTCTGGAGATGCTGCTTGAATCTATATCCAACCTAGCCAGTATCACCACAGGGATAGGAAAAGATGAAAGAAAAGGGAAATTGAGTAGGTTACTTTTAACAAAAAGAGATTTCTAAATGTTACAATTCCTTGAGATTTCTGTAAGTTTAATTCTACATAGGCTACAGAAGGTGGAGTTAGGCTATTTTCATATACAGTATACTGTAGGTATTAAGAACCTTAGTATTATACATTTTTTGGCATAAGAGGCATAATAATTTTTAGTTATGGTTTTGAATTATGGATAATTCAAATTTTTTAGTTTTCTGATAATAATTTTGTTTGATCTTTGTACATTTTATTATTATTATGTTTTGAATTTTACTATAACACAATTTTGTTTTCTAGTATGTACTACCATTTTGTTAAACCATTGCTATCATGTGGTGACTTGTTGCTAGGGGCTGTAGTCCCAGAAGTGGCATATAATAATGCCACTACCTGAACCATTTAAAGGAAACATTTTTCCCCAAGATTGTGGACAACTCAGTTTTAGTGTGAGATCAATCAATCTAATTATAGTACTAACTTTGCATTAGTTCTTCTAATTTGTTTAGTGTTTAGGGTTCTGTTGCACTGGATTATTGACTAGAAAGCATTGTTTTGGGTTTAGGTGGTTATTCATCTGATTACCTGGTTTTGACTCTACATTCCATTTTTTGAGTACAATTTTTTTTTCTTTGTAATTTGCATACTCACCAAAAGAGATCTGAAATATGCTCCTTCAATTTTCCATACAAAAGTTGGGATTATAAAAGGAAACTTGACAGAAGAAATTGCACATATCTCTATCTATCTATCGATATATATATAGTGTCACACGTGCACATGGGAGCAAGCCACAGGGACCAAAAGAAGGGAATTCCATGCCCAGCCAGTGGGTGTCGGGGTGCATTCAACCCTTTTATTTTGTCCCCACAGACCAAACATGGGAAATCCTACCTGAATACGAAGACGTCACCTCCGCCTTGGCTCTGAGGATGTCACTTCCTGTCCCTGAGAACAACATCACTATAAAACCCCACTCCTTTCCTTTGTTGATCAGTTCTGTTTTGTACTCTGTTCTGTACATTGCTGTACTGAATACTTTGCCTTATTTTGCAGCCAAGGTCAAGTACACAGGTGGCTACCCCAAACCTCTGTTTTGTGTCAAGGCTCTTTATTTGACAGTGGCATAGCTAGCACAATGGCCTCCGTAAAGAGACAGGAGAAGAACCGCAAGAAAACCTTGACACAACATCCAAACCTCCAGCCATAAAGGACTCAGGTGGGATAGTACCGTCCCTACATTGCTGGGCTGGATTCAGTTGGTGTGGGTAAGGGGGAACCAAGGGGTGCTTTGACCCAGGGCTTTAATATGAAGCCCTCGGCAGGTGGACAAAAGGCCCATAGACTAGACACAGGCTCAGAAAGGAGATCACTGGGGAATGAGTATGGGCACTCGGGAGGAGGGACAGCTCAGCAGAGGCCCACAGGGGGGAAATATTCATATAAAAGTGGGGGTGCCCCAGGTTGGCATGCGAGGAGGGTGATTCAGTGGGAATATAAACCCCACCTGTCAACCGCTCCGCAAACCATAAGACTATGGACTAAAGTGAACTGCTGGTTATGGCAAGATCACAATAGCCCTTGGCAGATCGTGGAACAAGTAGCCTGTGCATTGCTGCTCAGAGCAGTTCCTAGCGAGCTTGTCCAGCCAGCCTGGGGACAGCCGATTAAAAACATGGCCACCCTAATCAAAATACTAGAGATATCATGAGCGGTTACATACCTGGGAGAACCAGAAAAGAACCTGTGTGAACCTAGACGTGCTAGTGTCTCTGTACCTAAACTCTGTAGCCACACGACGGAGTAAATCTTGGGACCTCCTGATACGCATCGGCTGTCTCCGTGTGGTGACATAGGGGACTGTGGTTAAGACAGTGTGAGAGGGTGAGTGTGCCCTTACTAATCCTCTGGCATTCTTGCATACAGGAGAAGTGATAGTAAACGGTTTCAAAACACCAGCCCCTTTCGATTCAGGCAGTAACGTTTCTACCGTTGCATACCACTTGGATATACCGTGACAATGGCTTAAAACAAAGACGAGTCTAACCTGTATACATGGGGACATCTGCCAATATAAATCAGCCTCCTGCTATATCAGCCATGAGGGGACCATAAGCTGGCGGTTGCAGTTATTGAAAATCCTCCTTTCCCAGTTAAACTGTGTCGAGACTGGTTAAATAGTAAAAGCGATATAACCCTCACCATTCCTAAACATTTATTGGGCCTAGTAATAGATGCAGAGACTGCATCAATTGCTGGCTCCATGCTGTGTTTACACCCGGTAGAGAGACAGATGGCGACTTCTAACAATGAAGTGGAGATTCCCGGGCCGTTGCACGCTGATATGTCATCTCCAAACACTGCTGCGGCATGGGGGGGAACCATGCCCCTTGAGGTCACCTCTGATCCTCTCACAGTTCTGCATTTTTAATGCAGACAGACCCCGGCCTCATTTCAAAGGGAGCAGTGGAATGATGACTCCCTCAAATTCGCTAAAAATGTAGTAGTTCTGATAGACGGCCAGCGCACAGAGAATCCTATGCCACAAGGTCCTTACTTTGTGCTAAATAATGATTTTTTATATCGGGTAGCTGAACACGAGGAGAAGGAACGGGTCCTGTTGTTAATTCCCAAGACTTACAGGCGTCAGGTCTGTGAATTGGCACATACCCACCATCCTGGGAGCCCATCTGGGCCCCGAAAAGACACTCGAGCGTATCAAGCTCAGATTCTTTTGGCCAGGAATCAACAAGGAGGTCTGCCATTTTTGCCCATCCTGCCCGAATGCCAACTACGCCAGATTCCCAGAAGGGACCATGCTCTTCTCATTCCCCTACCCCGATCGGTGTACCTTTTGAGCGTATTGGGGTCGACCTGATGGGATATAAATATATAATGGTCCTAATGGATTACGCGACTTGATATCCCGAGGCTGTTTCATTACGCTCAGCTAACTCCAAAACTATTGTACAGGTATTAGTAGGGTTCTTTTCACTTGTCGGCATCCCTAAAGAAGTCCTAACGGAGCAAGGGACATTCAGAAATGTTCAGGAAAACTGCTAAGTTACTGCAAATCAAACATTTGAAAACCTCGGTGGATCACCCTCAAATCGATGGTTTAGTAGAGAGGTTTAACCAGACCCTTAAACAGATGCATCCTTTTTGCCTATCGGGAAGTTCCACAAGCCTCTACGGGGTTCTCACCCTTAGAATTATTATACAAGCAAGAACCTCGGGACATAATGGACATCCTAAAGGAAGGTTGGGAAGAAGAAGCTCTTCCTTCGACTAACAACCTAGAGTATATTGCGCAGTTACACGATAGGTTTGCTAAAATCCAGCCTATATTAAAAGGTCACTTAGAAAAAGCGCAAGCAGCTCTTATGTTCTTATGACCGCGTCACGTCTCTTCAGGAGTTCCAACTAGGAAATCGTGTCATGGTACTGGTTCCTACCTCACACTCTAAATTGTTTGTACATTGGCAAGGCCCTTACGAAGTTAAAGAGAGGAAAGGGCTTATCGATTACTTGGTAAAACAACCAAATCGGCGGCCAAACAAGCGGGTATACCATATCAACCTGCTGAAACCATGGAAGGACAGGGATCCTTATCCCTCCTCCAGCCAGCCTACCTCTCTCTTTGCTCCTAAAGTAGACCTTAACATCAGCCCTAATTTGACCATCAGTCAAAGATGAGAACTGGAATTAGTTGTCTTGTCTATCACCGAGGTAGTGAGTAAAAACCCGGGATGAACCTCCCTTATTGCGCATGACATAGTGACGGAACCTGGGGTAGTCATCCGAGAGAACGCCCGTACCAGATTCCTGAGGCAAAACATGCAGAAGTGGAGCTGGAGATCAAACAGATGCTGGAACTAGGTGTAATAGAGGAAAGTCATAGTACCTGGTCTAGTCCCATCGTATTGGTCAGAAAGCCTGGCGGGAGTTGGAGGTTCTGCAATGACTTCCATAGGCTTAACCAGGTCTCCCAATTTGGCACATATCCGATGTCAAGAGTGGACGACCTCCTCAAGAGGCTAGGACAATCTAAATTTCTGACCACTCCATCCCCATAATGCATACTGTGCTGCCTTCCTGGGTGACATTGTCATTTATTACAGCACCTGGTAGGAACACCTACAGTAGCTACAAGCGGTATTGTGGGCACTAGGAGAAGCTGGTCTACGAGTTAACCCAAAGAAGTGTGTGTTTGGGTTTGTCGAAGCCAAGTATTTGGGCTACCTGGTGGGCCGGGGTAGTGTTCCAATGTCAATGACTTTTTAAATTGGCCACATCCGAAAACCAAGAGGCAGGTCCAAGCCTTTCTCAGATTGGCAGGGGTACTATCGCCAGTTTGTGCCCAGTTTCTCCAAGAGAGAGGCATTTTTGACAAACCTCACAAGGAAGAGGAACACGAATTATGTGGTATAAGATGATAAATCGGAAACTGTATTTTGTGACTTGAAACAAGCCCTTACATCAACTCCGATGTTGAAGGCTCCCAAATTTTCCTTGCCTTTCATCCTCTAGACTTATTCTTCAAACACAGACCTGGATGCCATGCTGAGCCAGAGTGTCGTTGGAGTAGAATACCCCGTCATGTACCTGAGTCAGAAAGTATTGGACCAAGACACCAGGTATGCGGCAGTGGAAAGAGAAGCACTGGCAGTTCATTGGGCGATTACTACATCTTGGGCTGGGAGTTCGCCCTTGTTACAGACCAAGCACCACTACAGTGGATGGCCTTGCACAAGGAGTCAAACACTCATGTCACAAGGTGATTTTTGCATCCACAGCCTTACAAGTTTTTGGTCGTTTACCGTTGGGGTAAGCCAATGTCAATGCCCTTTCTAGGTGTCATGACCTCACGGCCAGATATGCCCAACTCGATGGGTCTAGGCTGTGTCACACACGTGCGCATGGGAGTCAGCCACAGGGACCAAAAGAAGGGAATTCCATGCCCAGCCAAGGGGCGGCGGGGGGCATTCAACCCTCTTTTTTTGTCCCCGCAGACCAGACATGGGAAATCCTACCTAAATACAAAGACATCAACAACATTTATTTATATAGCACATTAAAATGTAGCTCAAAGTGCTTTACATAATGAAGAACAGAAAAATAAAAGACACAGTAAGAAAATAAAATAAGTCAACATCAATTAACATAGAATAAGAGTAAGGTCCGATGGCCAGGGAGGACAGAAAAAAAAACTCCAGATGGCTAGAGAAAAAAATAAAATCTGCAGGGATTCCAGACCATGAGACCGCGCAGTCCCCTCTGGGCATTCTACCTCACATAAATGAAACATTGCTCTTTGTATTTTGGGTTCTCATGGAAGGACTTGATGATGATGGTCACGTAGACTTCTAGCTTTTAGTCCATCAATGTTAGAGTATCATGATGCTTTGAGTAGGTGGTGGTGGCGCAGAGGCGAGAGTAGGGGTTAGTATGGAATTTAGAGCCACCACGAATAGTTATTATAATGAATTGAACATACAGAGTATCAAGATTAAATTAAAGTGAGGTTATGAGAGGGCCATGTTAAAGGAATGTGTTTTCAGCAGTGTTTTAAAGTGCTCCACTGTATTGGCCTGGCAAATTCCTACTGGCAGGCTATTTCAGATTTTAGGTGCATAACAGCAGAAGGCTACCTCACCACTTCTTTTAAATTTGCTTTTGGAATTCTAAGGACACACTCATTTGAGTATCTAAGGTTATGATTTGGAATATAGGGTATCAGACATTCCGATATATAAGATGAAGCGAGATTATTTAAGGCTTTATAAACCATAAGCAGAATTTTAAAGTCAATTCTGAATGACACAGGTAACCAGTGTAAAGACATCAAAACTTGAGAAATATGTTCGGATTTTCTTTTCCTAGTTAGGATTCTAGCAGCTGCATTCTGCACTTGTTGCAAACGATTTATGTCTTTTTTGGGTAGTCCTGAGAGGAGTGCGTTACAGTAATCTAGTCTACTGAAAACAAAAGCGTGAATTAATTTCTCAGCATCTTTCAATGATATAAGAGGTCTAATTTGCTATGTTTCTTAAGTGAAAAAATGCTATCCTAGTGGTCTGATGAATATGCGATTTAAAAGTCAGGTTACAGTCAACAGTTATCCCTAAGTTTTTTACTTCCATCTTGACTTTTAATCCTAATGCATCAAGTTTATTTCTGATAACCTCATTGATTCTATTATTGCCAATCACTAAAATTTCTGTTTCCTTTTTATTTAGCTTGAGAAAATTACTATTCATCCATTCAGAAATACAAGTAAGACATTGTGTTAGTGAATCGAGAGAGTCAGTGTCATCAGGTGCTATAGATAAGTACAGCTGTGTGTCATCAGCATAGCTGTGGTAGCCCACGTTATGCCCTGAGATAATCTGACCTAACGGAAGTATACAGATTGAAAAGAGTAGCGGAACCAGGATAGAGCCTTGTGGAACAAACACCGTATAGAATATCATGCGTCTTTGAGTTATAATTACCACAACTAACAAAGAATTTTCTACCTGCCAGGTAGGATTCAAACCAATTTAGGACCCTGCCAGAGAGGCCCACCCATTGACTAAGGTGATTTCTAAGAATATTGTGATCAATAGTGTCAAATGCGGCACTCAGATCTAGGAGGATGAGAACAGATAAATGGCCTCTGTCTGCATTTACCCGCAAGTCATTTACTACTTTAACGAGTGCAGTTTCTGTGCTGTGATTTGTTCTAAAACCTGACTGAAATTTATTAAGAATAGCATGTTTATTGAGGTGGTCATTTAACTGCATAATGAGAGGTGGTCATTTAACTGCATAATGACTGTCTTCTTTAGAATTTTACTTAAGAAGGGCAGGACTTAAGAAGGACGTCACATCATGTCCCAGCACCAAGGAAAACATCATTTCCTGTCCCGGCCCCTGAGGACAAATCACTTCCACAAACATCCCTATAAAAACCCCCTCCCTTCCTCTGTTTATCAGTTCTGTTTTGTACTCTGTTCTGTACATTGTTGTACTCAATACTTTGCCTTATTTTGCAGCCAAGGTTGTTTTGTGTCAAGGCTCTTTATTTCACAATATATATATGAGGCAAAGGTCTGTGATTTGGTTTGCTGCTAGAAATTCACAAAGGGAGCAAATGAATCACATATCTTTAAAATAGTTTTTTATTCCTACACTTTCAATTCCTAAATGACCAGACTTTCAGGAATCCAAGGCAAAAGACAAGATACTTTATTAAACCCAAGGGGAAATTCACATACTCCAGCAGCAGCATACTGATAAAAAACAATATTAAATTAAAGAGTGATAAAAATGCAGGTATAACAGACAATAACTTTGTATAATGTTAATGTTTAAAAGGGTGGAACTGAAGAGTCGCATAGTGTGGGGGAGGAACGATCTCCTCAGTCTGTCAGTGCAGCAGGACAGTGACAGTGGTCTGTCGATGAAGCTGCTCCTCTGTCTGGAGATGATACTGTTCAGTGGATGCAGTGGATTCTCCATGATTGACAGGAGCCTGCTTAGCGCCCGTCGCTCCGCCACAAATGTCAAACTGTCCAGTTCTGTGCCTACAATAGAGCCTGCCTTCCTCACCAGTTTGTCCAGGCATGAGGCATCCCTTTATGCTCTTTATGCTGCCTCCCCAGCACACCACCACGTAGAAGAGGGCGCTCGCCACAACCGTCTGATAGAACATCTGCAGCATCTTATTGCAGATGTTGAAGGATGCCAGCCTTCTAAGGAAGTATAGTCGGCTCTGTCCTCTCTTGCACAGAGCATCAGTATTGGCAGTTCAGTCCAATTTATCATCCAGCTGCACTCCCAGGTATTTATAGGTTTGCATCCTCTGCACACAGTCACCTCTGATGATCACGGGGTCCATGAGGGGCCTGGTCCTCCTAAAATTCACAACCAATTTCTTGGTTTTGCTGGTGTTCAGTTGTAGGTGTTTTGAGTCGCACCATTTAACAAAGTCCTTGATTAGGTTCCTATACTCCTCCTCCTGCCCACTCCTGATGCAGCCCACAATAGCAATGTCGTCAGCGAACATTTGTACTGGAAGTCTGATGTATATAGGCTGAATAGGACCGGAGAAAGCACAGTCCCCTGCGGCGCTCCTGTGTTGCTGACCACAATATCAGACCTGCAGTTCCCGAGACGCACATACTGAGGTCTGTCTGTAAGAGTCCAAGATCCATGCCACCAGGTATGAATCTTCTCCCATCTCTGTCAGCTTGTCCCTAAGGAGCAGAGGTTGGATGGTGTTGAAGGTGCTAGAGTTTCTTACAGCACCACTACCTCTGTCCAAGTGGGACAGGGATCGGTGTAGCATTTTTTTTTTCTTTTTTCTCTGAATACACTGTCGTAATCTTCTTTATTTATTTGGTTTGTACAATGCTATATACTGTATACCCTGCCATTCTCCCTTATATTCTGTAAGTGCCTTGAGCATGGGAAAGGCACTAAATAAATAAAATGTATTATTAATTATTATTATTATTATATAGATGATGGCATCCTCCACTCCCACCTTCTCCTGGTATGTGAACTGCAGAGGGTCGAGGGCGTGGCGGACCAGTGGCCTCAGGTGGTGAGGCAGCAGCAGCTCTATGGTCTTCATCACATGTGACGTCAGAGCAACAGGCCGGAAGTCATTCAGCTCACTAGGACATGATACCTTTGGGACTGGGGTGATGCAAGATGTTTTCCAAAGCCTTGGGACTCTCCCCTGTTCCAGGCTCAGGTTGAAGTTGCGCTGTAGAGGACACCCCAGCGCCAAAGCACAGGCCTTCAGCAGTTGTGGCGATACTACATCTGGACCCACTGCTTTGCTGGCACGAAGTCTCCTGAGCTCTCTGCTTACCTGGGCTGCTGTAATTGTGGGTGGGGGGAAACTCTCTCCTATGCTGGTATCAGCAGAAGGATAGGTGGAGGGTGCAGTACTCAGAGGTGAGAGTGGGTTAGGGTGGTCAAACCTGTTAAAAAAAGTTGCTCATCTGGTTTGCTCTCTCCGTGTCTCTCTCGATGGTGGAACCCTGCTTCAAGCTGCAGCCAGCGACGATCTTCATCCCATCCCACACTTCCTTCATGCAATTATTCTGCAACTTCTGCTCCAGCTTTCTCCTGTACTGCTCCTTCGCCACCCTGAGCTGGACTCGGAGTTCCTTCTGCACATACTTGAGCTCATGCTGATCACCGCCTTTAAAAGCCCTTTTCTTCTGGTTCAAAAGGCCCTTGATGTCACTTGTAATCCATGGCTTGTTGTTAGCGTAGCAGCATACTGTTCTTACTAGAAGTACAATGTCCATACAGAAGTTGATGTAGTCAGTAGTGCAGTCAACAACCTCCTCAATGTTCTCACTATATGATCCCTGCAGGATATCCCAGTCCGTAGTTCCAAAGCAGTCTCTCAGAGCCTGCTCTGCCTCAGGGGACCACTTCCTGAATGAGTGTGTGGTTGTAGGTAGGTCCCTCACTCTTGGTTTGTAGTGAGGCTGAAGCAGAACCAGGTTATGATCTGCTTTCCCAAGCACAGGCAGCGGGGTGACGCTGTATGTGTCTTTAACGTTTGTCAATAGTCCTATTTCCCCAGGTGTTACAATCCACATACTGGGAGAAGGCAGGTAATGTTTTGTCCAGCGTCACATGGTCAAAGTCTCCAGCGATAAGCACAAGCGCCTTGGGGTGCTGCATTTGTAGCTTAGCAACATCAGAATGGATGATGTCACCCGCTATCACCATGTCCGCCTGGGGAAGGATGTAAAAAATAAAAACAATGACGTGTCCAAACTCTCTGGGCAAGTAATAAGGACGCAGACTTGTGGCCAACAGTTGTACCACATTGTATTTACATAGAGAGCGAGACCTTCTTCTTTCCGCTTCCTGCAGGTATTTGCGTCTCTGTCCGCTTTAACTGTGCTAAACTCGGGTAGCTCCACCTTAGCATCCGGGATGTTAGCTGTTAGGCATGTTTCACAAAAACACAACAAACTGCATTCTCTGTAGGTCCTGACATTTTTCACCAGCGCAGCCAGTTCGTCGATCTTATTTGGTAGTGAGTTCACATTTTCCGGGATCACAGAAGGCACTGAAGGCTTGTATCGCCACTTTCTCGCTAGCTGCTTAGTTTTTAGCTTAGCGCCGGCAATATATAGCAATTAAGCAGGGGAGGATAGGTGGATGTTTGGGGGGAGATTTATATGGAGGGGGTCAGAGGGTGCTGGTCATAAACTCATTTATCATTTGCATGCTCTTCTTTTCAAGCCTGCATATGCTGGCTTCATATCCAAATGTCTGTTAATGGCGTTTTCTTTGGATAGCCATGTTTTGGCCAGAATTTGTAGTATTAACCTTGAACATATATATATATATATATATATATATATATATATATATATATATATATATATATGTCACACACGAGCGATTGGGGGCAGCTAAAAGACCTGACGAACTGCGCAAAACCACAAGACGGGAGACTAAGACGTGTTAACACCTCTCTCTTTATTTTAACAGGAAAGACAAACAACCTCCAAGATGCTTCCGTATTATTCCTAAAACCCCCTGATGACTTCACCTCCAATCACTTACAGATGACGTCAACACCATCCCAAGATCCTCTATGTCATCCTCCCAGCATTCCTACTTCTGTTCTCCATCACATAAATTCTTCTGTGTAACTACCATTCTCTGTCAATTGTATATTACAAATCTGACTGTTATAAGAGAACTCTCAAGTTCTTACTATTAAAAGAGGTAAGGTTACCAATACTTCTAGAAATAAGGTGAGTCTAGTAATGGACAAACCGGTGTCTATTCCAGCTGCCCCCTCGGCATGTCTTCCAGCAACTGATGATGACACGGAGTCCCTGGAGATGGAATTCCTCACTTCGGACCTTGACCCAGAAGTGACTCCGGGCGAAGATCCGCGAGTGGAGAACCCGCCTCATGGCATTAATGCAGATCCCTTGTTCAGCCTAGACTTCCAATTTCGGTCTACGCCAGCCTCCTTTAAATGAGAACTGTGGAATGACGATTCCCTGAAGTTTGCCAGAAATGCAATTGTCTCCATTGATAGACAAACCACAAATAATCCCACACCACAAGGACCCTACTTTGTATTAAAAAACTACCTGTTGTATTGGGTAACAGAGCATGAGGGTGAGGTCCGGATGCTGTTGCTAGTTCCTGGGTCTGTGAGCTGGCACACGCCCACCTCCTGGGTGCCGAAAAACACTGGAAAAAGTGAAGCTCTGATTCTTTTTGCCTGGAATAAACGAGGAGGTCTGACAATTTTGTCAATCTTGTCCAGAATGCCAACTTTGTCAGATACCCCGGAGAGACAGTGCTCCTCTTGTTCCTCTTCCCCTCATGGATATTCCCTTTGAGAGAATCGGTGTCAATCTTGTTGGCCCTTAAATGGTTGATTATGCTACCCGATTCCCAGAGGCTGTTCCTTTGTGTACAGCCAATACAAAGAATATCGCACGGGAATTAGTAGGGCTCTTTCCACGAGTGGGTATACCTAAAGGAGTCCTTACGGACCAGGGTACACCTTTTACATTGGAGACTTTCAGGGAGGTTGCCAAGTTACTCCACATTACGCATTTTAAGACGTCTGTGTACCACTCACAGACGGACAGACTGGTCGAAAGATTCAACTAGATGCTCTGCAAGGTAGTCAGTGAGGACAGGAGGAACTGGGACCAACTACTTCCCCTCATACTTTTTACTAAAAGAGAGCTGGGAAGGAGAAGCCCTTCCCTCCACCAACATCTTGGAATACATCACACAGTTACATGAAAGACTGGCGAAAATCCGGCCCCTACTAAAAGATCATATGGTGAAGGCTCAATCAGCACAGGTATTGAACTACAACAGAAACAGCTACTTCAGGGAATTCCAGCTGGGAGATCATGTTATGGTACTCGTTCCCACTTCCCACTCTAAACTTATGGATCATTGGCAGGGCCCATACAACGTTAAAAGAAAGAAAGGGGCTCATCGACTACTTGGTCAAACAGCCCAATTGTCGGCCAAGTGAGTAGGTTTACAATGTCAATTTGTGATAGCCATTGAAAGACAGGGAAGACGACCCTTACTCCAGCCAAATCCACTCCCTTTTCTCGCTAACATCTGATCTTAACCTCGGTCCTAATTTGACCACACACCAAAGACAGGAGCTAGAATCTGCTATCCTGTCCGTGCCGGAAGTGGTCAGTAAGTTACCAGGCTGTACCTCACTGATTCAGCACAACATAGTGACAGATCCGGGGGTGGTCGTCAGGGAACACCCCTACCACCTCCCAGAGGCAAAACATGCAGAGGTGGAGTTGGAAATCTAACGTATGTTGGATATGGACGTCATTGAGGAGAGTCACAGCCCATGGTCCAGTCCTAATGTTCTTGTCTCCAAACCCAACGAGACTTGGAGGTTCTGTAATGACTTCCGACGTCTCAATCTGGTCTCCAAATTGGATGCGTACCCCATGCCCCAAGTAGATGAACTCCTCGAGTGGCTGGGGAATGTGTAATATTTGACTAATCTTGATATGACTAATGGATACTGGCAGGTTCCCTTAACGGCCTCCGCAAAAGAAAAAGCAGCATTCAGTACCCCTAGTGGAGTACAAGGTCCGCCCATTTGGATTGCACGGGGCACTGACAACCTTCCAGCGTCTGGCAGATAGCGTGCTAAAGCCCCACATGGGCATATGGGCGGTTAAGCCACAGTGTTCCAAAATTGAAACCATTCTCAACTGGCCCCGTCCGATAACGAAGTGGCAGGTACAGGCTTTCCTAGGATTAGCGAGCTACTACCGCCAGTTTGTCCCTTGGTTTTCACAGAGAGCTGCGCCCTTGACAAACCTGACAAAGAAAACGGCCCCTTTCAATGTGGTGTGGGATGAAAAAAACATGTTATTTGAGCTATTTCTCTTAGGCACAGCTATTCATGAAACACTGAGGAAAAATTCCTTTGCTTAAATTTCACATTATTGTAAGAAAATATACTAGATGGTAGTCTGTATAGAAAGCATGCATAGGTGTCAATATGGTGCTGATCATTAATCTTTGAGGTGTATACAGAACATACCAAAATATACCGAATATCACATTGTGAGCTAAAATAATCGCAACATCAATTTAAGTCCACATTATCCAGCACTAAATTGGAGACACTTTTTAGTAGAGCAGCAGTCCACTGGCAAACATAATGGGAGCAGGGAGGTACCTTATAGAATACATAACTCTTTGCCACCCATGTAAATAGGCTGGGTCTTTGAAAAGAGACATGAAGTCTGGAGTTTCAGAGATACCTTGGACCACTATAAGGGAGAATGAAAGATGCTTTAGAGGCTCTAAATTTTAGTCCTCCTATTGGAAGTTATTCCCCATACAACCTTGGAGGTACTTTTAAGCCAGAGTTTACAAGCACATCTGGCTTAAAAGCTGCTTATTTTGGAGTCAGGATCCAGTTGAATGGCTGCAGAGGTGGAAGAGAGGCTACAATAGTAATAGTGTGAAAAGGTATGAATAGTGATATAGAAGAGTCTTGAGTGATTAAGGAATCTTGCTTGACAGGCATGTGTACAACTCCTGTATTTTAATAGACACAATGAGGTTAACAGATTTCAAGTCAAGTGGTGTTATTGTCATACAATCTAAACACAGTACTGCAGCATACAGAGGCACAAAATAATGCTGCCTACGACTGTGGTGCAAAATATATATAAGCACAGGACAAGTGCAAGACTGGTAAAGAACTATACTATACCATAATAGATAATAATAAATATGTAAGTGCCATTGATAGTAATAATTTGAATTAGATAGTAATAAAAATAATAACAGTAAAAATATTCACAAAATAACAGTAGTGACATGTGTAAACAATGTACTGCATATAAATTCACTACTGGGGCAGATCTGAGGGCAAGGGGGCAACACAGGGGATACAAGCTGTTATAGTACCTGGCAAAACTGGTTCAGATGCTACAGTACCTTCTGCCAGATGTAAGTGGGGAAAAAGAGACTATTTTAATTTCTTTTATTTATTTTGCTACTTTTACTCCTTGTATTTATCCACTTTCTCTATAATTAAGTACTGACAAATAAAAAACAAGTTTTTGTTGTATTTTGGGCACTTTTGGCTTTTTCTAGGTGGTGACAAATCAAAAGGAATTCTTTAAGCCCACAATGGACATGCTGATTACCGGTATGTACAGGAAGATTTTCCCCAGGTGTTTCACCAGCTGTAACTTTATGATAAAGTGGCAAATAGAAAGCAACTGTTTAAAAATACACACAATGAGTTAGGCCAGAAGGAACATGGGAGACTCTGAAGTTAGGTCTGTGGTCTGATGAAACCAAAATTGCACATTTTACCATCACACTAAATGCCATGATTGGCATAATGAAATCATTTAATGCACATTATCAAAACCACACCATTGTTAGTGTGAAACTTGGTAGTGACAGCATTATGCTGTGAAGATGCATTTCTGCAATAGGCTGTGTAAATCTTGTGAGGATAGATGGTAACATTTAGACAGCAAAATACAATGAATTCCTGGAGGAAAACTTGATTTAACTGCTTGAGCAATTTTGCAAAGAACAATAGTGTAAAATTCACACAGACTCAAGTCTGGAAGTGCTGTCAAAGGTTAATTTACGAAATACACAGATGAAGAATACTTATGCGATCAATTATTTTGTGTTTTACATTTGTAATTAGTTTCAATCACTTTGCAGAGGTCTTTGACATTAAAGAGTTTTTCTGCCATTGAGTATCCATGAAGCCAAATTAAATCCAGTGTTTGAATGTTGTATAATAATAAAATGTGAAAATTTCCAGAGGGGTCAATACTTTGTATGGGCACTGTAGAATGAAAAAAGCTTCTTTTACACATTGATTGTGTGTAAAAAGATACCATATTTTGGGGACAACTGACAGTGGTTGCAGGACTGAACTAGTTTAAAAAAGTGTTCTTCAGCCATTACAGCTCCGATACACCATTTTTTTTTCTGATTTTGGTAAATGATGACCCTGGGCAATACTTTCTTCTGGGGAAAAAAACCAAAATGCAGCAATGCAATTCACAGTCGAAAGGGGAAGGGGGAATGCCCCCTTTGGTATAATAAGAGTAATGACAAAGGGAACACAACAGCGAAGAGTATTACGGGGGTGTTTGTTTATTGAGCATAGTTACAAACTGAATATAATAATGATGGGAGAGGTTTGGGTGGTGAGGAATCTCTTCTTGGTGCAACAAGTGTACTGATGAACAGAATGAAATATCAAAGAGTGGGGTGTGGGCTCCCCTTGGTTTAACAAGTGCAATGACAAACAGATTTTAGCATGAACTTTGAGCTTGTGACCCAAACATGACGTTTCACAACCCAGTGATTGAGAAACACTGATTTAGAATGAAAGAAAACTTCTCTGATTTTATTAAGCAGCCATTAGACATATTGTACATGTTGCAGCCTTAGAAACTTCAACTATTAAACAATAAAACCATGTGAGTTGTGTGTTATTTTGTAGCTAGTCTGTTAAAATAGTTGAGGTTAACAGATGATTCTGCTGCCAATTTTGAAACTGCTACTGATGTTAAGGCACTATACTGTCTGAAAGTGTTACGTGGGAGATTCAGATAAATAGAGCAATGGTAAAACTTAGCATTTTAAACAATGATTGAAGTATTGAAAACTTTCTGCAGGCCTAAATTACAAAAACTGTAAACTTAAAATCTGCTTCCATCCATACATTTTCTAGCTTGCTTAGTGTAATTTATGGTTGTGGGGCACCACATCCAATCCAGAAAGCTTCAGTTATATGGAAGGAACTCTGTGTCATGTCAAGTTGGTACTGGATTCATTGCTCATTTCATCAAGTTCTTATTATTTTACACTTACTTGTCATTTGAAATTGTTTTGACTAATATAATGATAAGGTATTCACATTTCTGAATTCATTTCCAGCCAGGGTTGGAATCTTACTTGTTCATTATCAAACAGCAAGCAGAAAAAACAGAATGTACCATCTTTATAAGGATGTCAGTCAACAAGAGGGTGCCCACAAGCACACAGTGCCAAACACGAAATGGTGTAAACTGGTGCTGTGAAATATAAACAATGTTTCCACTGTAGTATTACAAATATATTTATATAAACACAAATGTGTAATAAAATAAAAAATAAAGGGAAAAAGCAAAAAAAGTTTAAGTAGTCTCTTTTGTGTAGATGCTGCGCAAATCAAGAGGCCTGATTGTCTATATGGGATTGCACTGTCTGCTATGCCTATGTGGGTTTTTCACTAGGTACTCTGCTATTCCTTGCATAGATCCAAAGAAATACTACTTAAGACAAGTATTTACAGTATGCTGACAATTTAAAACATTACATTAAAAAATAGAATACTTTGTAATAATAGCTCAGAAGAATGATTAATTGGGAATCAGGTTGAATGGATGTGCACATCAGTGTAGAACTCTATACAGCTGAATACGCCAGAATGTCATAAAAGGCTTAAGACTTTGCTGTGAGTTCTTTATGGTATGGCCAGGATATCTGCTGAACTGCACACTATGGTGGTGGTATTTTTTAACCTTTTTTCACGATCCATTACCTATAATTTATGTATATCTAAGATCTGATGACAAAGTATGGTAAGGAAAATTCTAATATTCTGTATTTTTAAAGTGTGTTGTGGACTTTAAAAAATATTCACCTCCATCAAACAGGATCACAACTAATGTTACTGAGGATAAGTGGTTTCTGAAAACTGACAAATGCTAAATTGCAGTGTCATCACTAAAATAAGTTTAAACATGTAGGAAATAAAAATGTAAACCAAAAATAGACACTTTTTATAAAGTTCCCAGAAAATATGCATTTATAAAATACTATAGAAAAAAAAAATCTTACCTGGAAACCACATTTAAGGCATAGCAAGACATCAAATGGTCCAGAAGGTTCCCCATCACACATAACTCTTTCTTTCAAGCATTCTGAGCAGACTGACCATACACTCTGTGTCACAGCTTTTTTCACAGAGGTTACATCTACTGCTCTACTAACATGTTGACAAGGAACTCCTGAAATGGAATAAATGTAATTTTCTGGTTGGCAATAGCATGAATATTTAATAGACAAGCATGCTATATGAAAAGAATGCTAAAATGTTTAATCTTGAAAAATATTTGAAATATAATAGGCACATACTCGTTTTTAATAATGCGAAGCTGACATATTTTAAAAGCATATCAGTATGCAGAATGCTAATTTCTGATCTGTAATAGATATCTGTTTAAAAGTAAATTAAAATACAAAATTCAAAAACTGAACTTTTCAAAGCCACTTTGAAATGATTCATAAATGTATAAAACATTAAAGTAATTTGGAGTTTCAACCCAAATGCAAGGATGGCACAATGGTTATCACTGCTGCCTCTCAGTCCTGAATTTGAAACCTGGCCAAACCACTGTTAGTGTGGCATTTTTATATTCTCTACATGACATTTTGGGTATTATCCCATATACCCCAGGGTTTCCTTCTAATGTTTCTTCATCCTATACACTCAGTGCTGCTAGTAGAAGGATCAGCTCTTCACAACGCTAAATTGAATAAGCAGGTAAGAAAGTAAAGAAAATTAAAGGCATGGCTGTAACAACAATGCAATATTCTTTTGGGAAAATGTTTTTGAGCTTTCAGAAATACTTTTCTTTAATCATTCTGAAATTTCTTTCTGTTTCAAAGCAATATAAATATTTTATTTATAATGCCCAAAACGCACATCCAGCTCCTGTAAAAAAATATTCACTCCCTTTGGACTTATTTATGTTTTACTGTTTTAAAACACTGAATCACAATGGGTTTAATTAGGAATTTTTAATACTAGTCATCAGAAAATGACTCATAAATGTCAAAGTGAAAAAATATCTTTAAGATCTAAATTTATTGTGATTCAATGTTGAAAAACTATAAAACATGAAAGTCATGAAGGCAGGTGAACACTAAAAGCACTGTAATTGCTTTAAATCTTTCAGCTTTGTAGTGTACCTTTTAATTTGTATTTGCTTAGGAAGGTGAAGTACAGTTGGCCTTGATGTAATGTCTTTTTCTAATATGCTCCTACCACCCCACACGCATACAAGATCTACCTATTATGTTGACTAAAGGATAGAAATTGACCTGGTGTCCCCTGTGACAGTAAGGTTTTGTCTTCTTTCTCATACTGCTGTAACTGCAATGATAAATTCAGTTTCAATAATGTTCTGCAACAGTCCTCAGCTCTTTCTCTTTATTCATCTGTACTTTTAGTACCAGGTCCTTTGAGGGGGGCTTCACAGCCTAACAGCACTCATTCATAATACTTTGGGTGAGGTGGACAGTGCACAGGGGCTTGGAGTTCAGATATCTTAAACCATCAAAGCCATGGGGGAAAATGTTGAACCAAATTACCACAGAAACATCCAACAGTCTGCTACTTAGCTGCTTCTATACTGGTAAACAGGGAACATTTTCCACTAGTAAAACATGTAGTATACTCAGGCAACAGTGAAAAATTGGTGACACACTCCAAGAGTGTCACTCCACTCGCAGAAAATGAGACTTTTGCAGTTTTTGAAAAACAACAAAACAAAGTATTACACTTCTTCAAATCCTTACTTCTTTGTATTTGTTTCTGCATTTTTTTAAGATTCTAACCAAATTATTACTTATGTCCCAAATACTTCTTATGATTCATGAGCATTGTGCAAAACATTTATTTGTCTTTAATGAAAGCAGTTTTTTTTATCATCAACTAAATTTCTTTTAATCAAAAACAAAATCAAAATGGTTGCAGAACTTTAGTGCAATTTATAACCCCATTACTAACATGCCTGAACACTGTCAATTATAGAGTTATCCAGGTTTTTTTGATGTGTCATGTACAGTGGTGTGAAAAAATATTTGCCCCCTTCCTGATTTCTTATTCTTTTGCATGTTTGTCACACAAAATGTTTCTGATCATCAAACACATTTAACCATTAGTCAAATATAACACAAGTAAACACAAAATGCAGTTTTTAAATGATGGTTTTTATTATTTAGGGAGAAAAAAAAATCCAAACCTACATGGCTGTGTGAAAAAGTAATTGCCCCCTGAACCTAATAACTGCACTCAAGCGTTTGCGATAACTTGCAATGAGTCTTTTACAGCGCTCTGGAGGAATTTTGGCCCACTCATCTTTGCAGAATTGTTGTAATTCAGCTTTATTTGAAGGTTTTCTAGCATGAACCGCCTTTTTCAGGTCATGCCATAGCATCTCAATTGGATTCAGGTCAGGACTTTGACTAGGCCACTCCAAAGTCTTCATTTTGTTTTTCTTCAGCCATTCAGAGGTGGATTTGCTGGTGTGTTTTGGGTCATTGTCCTGTTGCAGCACCCAAGATCGCTTCAGCTTAAGTTGACGAACAGATGGCCGGACGTTCTCCTTCAGGATTTTTTGGTAGACAGTAGAATTCATGGTTCCATCTATCACAGCAAGCCTTCCAGGTCCTGAAGCAGCAAAACAACCCCAGACCATCATACTACCACCACCATATTTTACTGTTGGTATGATGTTCTTTTTCTGAAATGCTGTGTTCCTTTTACGCCAGATGTAACGGGACATTTGCCTTCCAAAAAGTTCAACTTTTGTCTCATCAGTCCACAAGGTATTTTCCCAAAAGTCTTGGCAATCATTGAGATGTTTCTTAGCAAAATTGAGACAAGCCCTAATGTTCTTTTGCCCAGTCTCTTTCTTATGGTGGAGTCGTGAACACTGACCTTAATTGAGGCAAGTGAGGCCTGCAGTTCTTTAGACGTTGTCCTGGGGTCTTTTGTGACCTCTCGGATGAGTCGTCTCTGCGCTCTTGGGGTAATTTTGGTCGGCCGGCCACTCCTGGGAAGGTTCACCACTGTTCCATGTTTTTGCCATTTGTGGATAATGGCTCTCACTGTGTTTCGCTGGAGTCCAAAGCTTTAGAAATGGCTTTATATACTTTACCAGACTGATAGATCTCAATTACTTCTGTTCTCATTTGTTCCTGAATTTCTTTGGATCTTGGCATGATGTCTAGCTTTTGAGGTGCTTTTGGTCTACTTCTCTGTGTCAGGCAGCTCCTATTTAAGTGATTTCTTGATTGAAACAGGTGTGGCAGTAATCAGGCCTGGGGGTGGCTACGGAAATTGAACTCAGGTGTGATACACCACAGTTAGGTTATTTTTTAACAAGGGGGCAATTACTTTTTCACACAGGGCCATGTAGGTTTGGATTTTTTTTCTCCCTAAATAATAAAAACCATCATTTAAAAACTGCATTTTGTGTTTACTTGTGTTATATTTGACTAATGGTTAAATGTGTTTGATGATCAGAAACATTTTGTGTGACAAACATGCAAAAGAATAAGAAATCAGGAAGGGGGCAAATAGTTTTTCACACCACTGTAAATCCCAGTATATTCCTGGTGGTACATTTGGGAGTGTATAATTTTCTACATGTGGGTATGACTATTTTAATGTTACAGAAATCATTTATTTCATGCTCAGCACTTTACATAAAACATTGCAGCAATGATCATACTTATGAATTTATATATCCTATACTTAAATAGCTATAGTGTATTAACTATTGTTTCAACTTGATTTATAAACACACCTTTTAATGATTTAAATTGTACATAAAACATATTATTATTATAATTATTAAATCTTACATACACTTTACCACAATTACTTCTGAGATCTCAACATACAGGTCTTCTTATTATTCTAAGAATAAGTAAAATTAATGTTATCGAATGTCTAATTTATCAATCTTAAAGAGATGCTTCTATGGACTCAGCATTTAAATTACTGATACAAAAACATTGTTTTAGGATAACATTTTAGGTGCTGGTGAGCCTGTTCATGTTGCTTTTTAATTGGTATAGCAATTTAGCATGCAAGATTTCAAAAAATGTAAACGGATTATAGTAAGTATGCCAAGTGTACTTCTCCAATTTAAAATATTTCTTTTTAATTAAAATTACCAAAAGAATACAGGAGACTGCCCCACCTGTAATTTCATCAGAAGAATCTTCATCTCTGTGTTTTTTTGGTCTGTTGGCCTTTTTTGATATTTCTGCACTTTTTAAAGACAAAGGATCTTTCACCCTCATCTGTAACTGGAAAAAAGTCAAAATCCTGTATTATCAGCAACATTTCTTCAACACTACCAAGCTAATCTGAAATATATACAATAATGCAAAATACAATTATAACAACAACACTGACATAATAATATTTAATGGCAAATGAAGCGTTATCCTGTTATTCAAAAAATGCACATTTAATAAAATACAATTGTCAAGTTAGACCTAATAAAATTTCATAGAGATGTATCAGGAATAAGAAAATGTAAAGTCAGTCTTTACAAGAAATAGTCTTTTGCAGCATGCTGAAGCTAAGAAACCATTTCTTACAGGAAGGCAATGAGAAGTCAACCAAAATTACACATTTTACTGGGTAACTGAATAGATTATAATATGCAAACTTTCGAGGAAACTGAGGCCCCTTATTCCAGCTGGCTGTAATCTTGAAATCTGTAATTTTTTTTTGAGAAAACAGATGTAATGACAGGAAAGTGTTAAAACCTTTTCAAAAGTACAGTAAGACTGTGACCTCATATTATTTTCCTTTATTTAAAGCAGTATACAAAATTATAAATTCATGCAAGTTCTTGCATTCATAATTCTGCAAATGGAGGACAGGCAGAATATCAGACTTGAAAGAGTGATGAGTTTGTAGCACAGAATGAAACGTAATTACAAATTTTTGGTTTACAGTACAACAGCTCAGTCACAAAATCCTATTACTGATTAAGTAACTTGAAAACTTCTTTGCTATTTTTTTTAATTCAAAATGTATAAATGCAGATACAAGAGACAATGAGAACTATTAGACACCCATGATTTGAACAATAGTTTTTTTTTACCATAAATTAATTTCAGGTCATTCAATATATCTGCTCAAACATAATAGTTTTGTTTAAGAACTGGCATTTACTTATTTTAAAGGTTTGTGATTAAAGAAGAAAGTGATGCAATGAACAATTATAATCAACAGAAAATACTGGTCTATATAATTTTAAATAATTAATACAAGTGCAATAAATGGGGAATGCTACTGCATACTAGCAAGGATCTCAACAGTACTATAACACATATAATAAATGAATAAATAACACATAAATAAATTACCTATGGCCGTAACAATACAATTAACTTGCATGTGGGTTATTCCATGATAAATCCAAAAATTCTGGACAAATTACCAGGATTTACCCATGTTAGTCAGGAGACTCCCTGTAATTTTTTTAATTTAAGATCAATACTTCCCAAGACACAGCCAGTTTACTGAGTGGAGGGGGTGTTGATTTTATCCAGCCTAATTTTTTCATCAAATTTCACAAGTCCATAGCTCCAGAACTAAACCATCTGGCACGCTCATACTTTGTACATTGGTATAGTATGTAACTAAATTAAAACATTTGATCCAGATGACCCTGCATGACCAAAACTTAATTTCCGTTTTTGGCTTAGCTATGTTTAGGCCTCAGAAACACATATTATTTGTAACCAACACAGACTTTTTTTTTCCTTACTCAGATAACTACAAAAGTTTTCTGAAAAAGCAATAAACAGAAAAGTAACTATATCAGAGTTTGAACAGCAGACCTCTCAAATCCAAAAGATCATTTTGGATTACATTTTCAGAGCACTTTACAGGCGTGTGAGATATAATTTTTTATATATTTTTCATTCGTTCAACAATGTCCCTTCTTTCTTAAAACACAAACCTTGCTTTATTATGCAAATCTTTCATGTTTATTTTTCATCTTAAACATAAGGTGAATGTGCCAAGTATCAATAATGGTAATCATTGAGTTCTCAATCATTATGTTATCAAAAATGTCATACTTTTTTCATATCAAATGACGATGTCCTATCTCACACCGCTGAACAGAGAATGCAATTTTCCATAGCCAAAATAGTACCTGGTACTCGGGAATACCAATGTTATATCCTTACAGGAGATGGTAAACTCAAAGTCAGGTGTTTGGTAAAGACAGTCAAGTGACTGTCCAAATATTCACCATTGAAGCAGCAGATGAGATCCCGCTTTCATTAGACCAGTGTCCTAGTGGAGACTATGTTCGGCGTATGTATGATGAAAAATGTTAGATTGGTGTGATTTGTGATAAGAATGAAGTGGAATCAGACATCCTGATATGTTTCATGCATCTAAACTACCCTGCACAGTCTTTCCAATGGCCACCTAGAGATATTTGTTGGGTGAAACTACAGTGTGTCATTGCACTGCTTACTACACCTACAACAGTCAGTTGATCTCAAAGACAAAGATGTCCTACACTCTGCACTAAAATTAAAACAGAAATTAAATGGGTCACATTCATGCTGCTGCAATGTCAAAATGTTAAAATTTCATTATAGCTAATGTTGTATTTAATGATAAATCAAACAGCTGCAGTTCATGTGCTGTGCTAAATCTGCCTCTGGTGATTTATTTTTTTCCATTAATCCTACAACCAAGTTAGTGAATGAAGAACTTGATGATTATCATTACGGACAAATTATGAATTTAACCCATGTTTAGAATGGAAAATAAAAAAGAAAAATTCACATAAGAAAAGATGGACTTGTTTTTTGAGAAAGAAGGGACCATGTAGGATTACAGGAAAAATAATAAAAAAAAAAAAATATCAGGACACTCCCACAGTGAATTAAGCTGGACTGAAAATTAGACCCAAATGATTTTTTCACATTTTAGAAGTGTGCTAGCCAAACCCTGATGCAGTTTATTGTTTGTTTATAACCTTTTGAAAAGCCCTTTGTAGGTATCTAAACACAGAAAAAACTTCAGCAGGGTGCATCAGTTAGAAGTAGGCTTTCTGAAAGCCTAAACATGCTAAACCAAAGACGTGCAATATTTTTTTTTCCATTTTTGAAGCTCTTACCAAGTGGTGGCAACTGGAGCAAACATTTTGATTTTGTTATGTACTAAACCTATAAAAGGTACTAGCTTGAGCCTGCTGGGTGGTTTAGTTCTTGAGATATGGTCTTGTGAATCTGATGAAAAAATAAGCCGTGTCAAATTTGACACCTGTCTCCCCTCACAAAATTGGCTGTATCTTGGAAAGTTTCGATCTTGCATCAAAATAATTTTACAGGGTGTCCCCTGGATAACATGGGTACACCTGGTATTTCAGGTGTCGCTGCACAGTAAAACAGTTCACCACCACTCTACCATCATTTGCCTTTCTAGCAAGTTCAGAAAGTTTTCTTGGTGTTCCAGGCCTTAACTGGACCTCCACCGTTCCTGCCATTTCTTAGTAACATTACAAACTGAGAAAACAGCTACCTGAAAACACTTTGCTATCTTCTTGTAGCCTTTTCCTACTTTCTGAGCATCGATTACTTTATTTTTCAGAGTGTTAGGCAACTGCTTAGAGGAGCCCATGGCTACTCATTTTTGAACTAAGGTTTGAGGAGTCAGAGAATGTATACAGCATTGCGATTTGCCTCACCTGGGATTTCCTAACTACAACTGTGAACAAGCCATAGCCCTAATGAGCTAATTAAGGTCTGCTATCTTGGTAAAACTTATAGGAGATATCAAATATCTTGGGGGTGCCCAAACTTTTGAATGCTGCTCCTTTCCTATTTTTTTCCCTGTACAATTGTACAAAACAAAAACAATACACTAATCTTGCATAAAATGCTGAAAAGGAATATGTCATCTTTAACTTTATGCCTTTTGGTGTTCAGTTCATCTTCTGCTCACTTAATTATTCACAGTAACAAGACATTTTAAGGAAGGGTGCCCAAACTTTTGCATACCAATGTAAGTTTCTGTTAAGTTATTTAGGTGTTTTCTTTTGACCAATACTTGAATAATAGAAAAAAAAGCATCCTGGACTAAATACGAATGTGACTTGGAGCCTTTGATCCATAACAGGTACATGTGAATGTCATAGAAGCTGAGAAAAGCAGGCATCATAATGTGCAGCATGGAATGATGTTGGGTTGGATTTTAGGGGCAGAAAGATTATAGAAAACAACTGCCACCACAGCAATTGCTTCTATGTTTTCCATTTGGCTAACAGTTCAAATATCTGTCATATGTTTAATGTAATTAATGTACAATCCTCATTATTGCTTGTAATGTTAAAAACTTTACAGCAAATCTGGCTCATTTTATTTCCTGGTGCTAGTATAAAATTGTTTATTAGCATATATTATATATGCTTCCAGATTTAGAAATAAACAGATTACATTGGATTTTTATGCACATCACAAAATTTACTAATCTGTGCCCTACTAATAAACATAAATCATACACAATGGACATCAAAAGTTCACATGCCCTTCCAAAAGTGTTTTCTTTTATTGATATAAGGAATGAAATTGGAGGCAAACTACAGTATATCAGATCACATTCATTGTCATTAAGAACCTGTAATTAATATTTAGATAAAAAACAAAACCACTTCAGGAAAAGGATTGAAAAAGCTGTAAATGTCTTGATTGCATAAGTGTGCACTTGTACTACTAATTTACCTATAGTGTTTTTAGAACTACCCTGTGCAATGATCACAGCTGTAGGTTGGCTTTGACTGGTATCTTTTAAGTTAGGATATCTGGATTTTGCACTTGTATATAAAATTTAATAAATTATTGTCATCTTATGCTTTTTATATGTTATTTATTTTACCCTGTCACACACGTGCGCATGGGAGGCAGCTAAAGGGCTCGAGTGAAGGCAGTTCGGAGGCATGCCGGGATGTGGCAGAGTACACTGACTCTTTTTCTCCTTTGCCTGTAGACCATTCCCAGGGGATTCCACCTGGCTCTCCTGACATCTCTTCCGGGACCGAGCCACTGAAAGTCGACCACACCAACTCCGGCTGTGATCCAATGGTTGAAGACCACGTGCTCGATCCTTATGACCTCACTTCCTGTCTTCCCCTTTAAAAAACCTGCCCCTTTTCCCTTTTTCCTGAGTCTTGTTTTGGACTCCGTTGTATGCACTTCAGTGCTGGTTATTTTGACAAAAACAACTTTTGCAGCCAGGAAATCAGATTACACGGGTGGCTGCCCCAAACCTTTATCTGTATATGTCTCGTTTTTGTGACAACCCACATATGTAAAAGGAGTTTAACAATAATCTGGTCTAAACCAGTAACGGCTGTTTTTTATTGCAAAAGCAGAGGTGATTAAAAAAAATATTCTTCTTTTTCTTCTTTCAGCTACTAACAGCCATTAATTAAAGACATTAAATGAAATAATTCTTATTTAGTGAAGTTGTATTCTCATGATTATGAATAAATTTAAGGTTTCACATCAGAGGACTGTTATTCTCCTGCAGTACTGAAGCATTTAGTAGAACTTCAAGATGGAGACAGTTTTTGCCACAGCCTTTTGATGGAATTAAGTTCAAAATTTTACTTGAGAATGTTAGTTAATTAATTTTAATTTAATACAAGGATTACTGTGGTAGAATCTTTGTATCATTGCCTTTTTATATAGAAGTTTTAACCTCATTAAACCAAAAGTCAGATCAACTTCCTTGGCATTCCCCAATAATGGCCCCTCTTGAAGAGTGGTGATCTATGAACTCTGAATGTATTTGCATGTAGTTAAGATGATACAGCCCAAAAATGACACCGTATTTACAAATAAGGTCACACTTTTATGTTAATATCATAAATTCTGTTTTTTTAACACTACGTTATAAGCTACTGAACAGGTAAAATCCAACTACAAACTATGACCAAATCAAAAAAGGGTACCAAAAATAAATACATAAATCGATTAGGAAAGACAGGCCCTGTTTCAAAGTTTTAATTATACATTTCAACATAAATAAAAACAACAACACAGTAAGCAGATAATACTAAATGAATGTCAATCGGTCAAAAGTCTACAACAGAAGACCAAAATGGTTCAAAGTTTTGAAAAAAAAAATTAACCTCGTCATTAGTCAGAATACAAATATGCATAAACTACCAAAAATAAGTAGTTAGAACACTATTTAAAAAAAAAATCACAAACTCATAGTCAGTATGCCTATAATGGTCTGAAGGGTAATCTATGGCTATTGAGAATACTGCCACCAATGCCGAATGCTCATTCTGAAAGAAAACTGAATCATGGAGAATTACTTTAATGCCCCTTTTACCAAGCTGCTGGATCCTGTATTATTGCTTGTACTTAAGTCTAAAATAGCACCGGCTGAATCAGTACTAAAATTTTGCTTTGGTATCGATATCAGGTTTCACAAAGCTGAAGCAAGTAATAAAAGCAGTAATAGAAATAGTACAAGTAATATAATATGTAATATAATAATACAATATTCAATAAAACACAATATTTTTGAACACTACTTACAATTTAAAAGTAATTTGTCAAACACTGTCAATTAACCAGGTAAAAACAAACCATAAAAATGTCAAGTAATTTCTAGAAAATGTAAGCACTATTTGTATTTTATACAGGAGATGGAATACTGTACATCTTGTTGAAATTTTCAAGAGCAGTCTCAATCTCTTTCTTATTTTCTGGTGCTCTTACAGTTCTTAATGGTCTAACAAACATGACCTTCACATTTTCAGTTGATTGATATCTTTTGGATCACTTTCATACAGTGTGACTAGAAGAAACTCTTCCTCAGTGACGCACATTAAACTTAATGCAAAATGTTCTATAAACCTCTGCTACAGATTCTGATTCCATGTATGCCATAACAGTGAAAATGCAGTGAGCCACAGAAGAATTGTTCATTGCCACTGAAACTGCATTTTTCGTAAACACACATACAAATATTTTCCCACCCAATTCCCTCACCCTTCATAACATCCTGAAAATCATTGCATTTTTTTTTCACACCTGTCATTTGCATTTTGATGTTTCAACCTAGCGCTACAGTCTCTTCATGAACTTGTCTGCCAGTTGCTCCTCTCTATCCCTTTCTTATGTGTGTCTTTGCTGACAAAAGTTTTTCAGATGGAAGTGGAGGAAAACTTACTATAGTTTCCTGTCAAACAAATGAAAGCTCTCCATGATATGTCAATGGCATTGTTTCACTAGAGGTGCAGCTAGAAATTTTGGGTTTCACAAACGTTTATCACACTGGGTCCCCCACCATGACCTAAACAACCTGGTACAATGGTAGTGCCATCACAACAACCCCCCAAGCCAAAATCCAAGTGAAGCTTTTGATAACTTTACCTATACAGGCTAGTATAGTTCTAGTTGATTCCCATCCTTACTAGGGCTGTCAAATGTAACCATAAAATAAGGTTTGAATATTAAAATAAAAAATAATTAAATATTTACTTATGTTCAAACTTAGGCTAATAATTCTAGGGATTACTTGTTTGTATGTGGTCTTTCATGTTATTTTTATATTAACATCGTCAAATATCAACAACAGGAATAAAAATTACTGATACTCAGGCAACTGCTATTTAAATATAAAAGTCACCAAAATCCTGGCCAACTTGTCTTCAGCCTAAAACTGACAGCCAGCTGGGTGAGAAAGAAGTTTTTAGAATTTTCAACCATAATTATCCATATTCTGTCTTTTTTACTTATCATAGCTCTACAGAGCTTGAACCACTTATGAAAATGTTGCATGAATACTGCAGCCTTCAAATGTAAGGGGTGCTTGAAAACACCTGTGTGTACCTAGTGGAGTGATCAAAAACAAGTATATACATATGTTCATTACCGCCTGCAATCTATACTAATAAAAGGCAAAGCCCTCACGGACTGACTGACTCACTAACTCATCAATAATTCTCCAAGTTCCCTTGTGGGTAGAAGGCTGAAATTTGGCATGCTCATTCCTTACAGCTTACTTACAAAAGTTGGGCAGGTTTCATTTCGAATTTCTATGCGTAATGGTCATAACTGGAAGGTATTTTTCTCCATTTACTGTAATGGAGTTGAGCTCGAAAGCCGTGGGGGGCGGAGTTTCGTGACATCATCACGCCTCCCACGTAATCACGTGAACTGACTGTCAACGCAGTGTGCAGAAAACCAGGAAGAGCTCCAAAAAGCACTGAAGAAAACATGCATTATATAATTGAGAAGGCAGCGAAACAATAAGAAGTGAGCGAGTGACATATACAACCATATTCATTAATGCTGCTACTTCGGAAACAAAGCAAGGTGTAAACCTAAAGTTTAAATTAAGTTCATAGACAGGCTGCCGCTGGCGTTTGTCATGCCCACGGGTAATGCGGGATACAAGTTTAATGAGAGGACACAAGATATAAACAAGAGTTTTGATCACTTTGTAACTAAGTTAAAATTGTACGTGAAGGGCTGTGCTTATGCAAATTCCGAGAGACTGTGTTTGTGTGGGATTGACAGTTAAAGGCGGGGGGGGGAGTCACGTCATCATCTCCCCTCCTATTCACCTCATTTCGCTCCGAGCTGAGCTCCACAGCTAACGCAGTAGTGACTCGGACCTTTGAGTCTCTTTCAGCAAAATGAACAAATCTTCTTTCGAGTCAATTCGTTCAATTCTCTTTCCGGCTCAAACTGCATAGGTTAAGCTTATAGGGATGTCACGTAATGATCGAACAACTCAAACCGATTCTGTTTCCAGCTCAGACTGAGTTGGTTAAGCTTATGGGACTGTCACGTGATGAACGAACGACTTGAAAAACCCGAAGACTCAAAACAGGTGAACCAATTACAATACAGAAACTATAGGAAGTTGTGCAAATGCACATGCACGACTGAACGATTCACTTCCACGAGACGACTCGTTTTTCCCGAGTCACATTAAAGATTCGTTCAAAATGAACGAATCGTTCAAGAACGAGCCATATATAACGCAGTGTTACGGAAGCGACTTTGTGACGCCGCCACCAAATACTCACAGAAAAATCCACAAGTTAATACACATGCTGTCTCTACAGTTTCTCCACACTGAATCCTCCAGGCACTACTTACAAAAGGTTACACTGACAATCGTGTTACGTTATTTTAAAATGTTTCCTTTTCTTAGCACAAGCACAGCTGAGAAGCTTCGATGCATATGCTCCATAACGCGTTAAAAAAATCACGCATTTAATCACACTTTGCAATACAAGCAAAGGGGAACTTCTGTCAATGCATGATTTCATGGTACACAGATTACATTGGTCAGCGCTTCCCGATTCATTTTACCCTCGCACCACCTTGGTTTGAGAAGAAGTATGAAAAAATATGAGGTTAACACAGAAAAACAGATCACCAATTTAAGCTTTATGAATAATCGATTCGCCATCAATAATTGTTTTGGTAAAGCCATACTCAGTGTAATCCTCCTTCCATTTTATAATTTTTCCGCCACTAGCCATGATTAAATGAACGGTAAAAAAGTAAGAGCGAAGCAAGGGTGACTTATTCAGGCAGGCAGGCGACAGCTCAATAGCTTGAATTTGGAAATAAGTAGGTTCTATTTAGTCGGCAGAAATATCTTTGTTAGGAATGGAAGTTGAATTTAGTCTTTAAATTTCTATGGGAAAGAAAAAGTTATGCAATGATGACTAAATTTAACTATATAAAGACAAAACTTTTATATATAAAGTCATTCCCGAATATATAAAGTCAAACCTTGATTATATAAAGTCAGTGTCGGAATAAATAAAGTCAAAACTTGAATATATAAAGTCAGCGTCGGTATATATAAAGTCAAAACTTGTTTCTGAATATATAAAGTCAAAACTTGAATATATAAAGTAAGCGCTGAAATATATAAAGTAAAAACTAAAATATATAAAGTCAGCGTCGGAATATATAAAATCAGCGCTTTATATATTCTGACGCTGACTTTATATATTCAAGTTTTCACTTTATATATTCCAGCGCTGACTTTATACATTCAAGTTTTGACTTTATATATTCAGAACAAAGTTTCTGCGGGAATGGAGTGAATAAACTGTGCGGGCACTGCAGTATCGTACTTTGCCTTCAGTGTGCCATTACACTGCAGCTCAATGACTTCCATCTGAATCTGCACAGGTGCAGTTTCCACATCAACGGCAAATGGGTTGCGAAACAACTCAAAATTCTTTTTTTGTTCTTCAAAGTCACCAAAGCGCCGTGCGAAATCAGTGCGCAGTGCGCTCAGTTTATCAGCAAAGTGCGTATTTGAGAACACCGTTGTGCCAACTTGGTTCAACATTACTTGGCAACAGGGAAAGTGGGGCAAGTTGCACTGGTGCTTTTGTGTCTCCCATAAAAGCAGCTTCACTTGAAATCACTTTGTGATTTTGCACGGGTAAAAACGTCTGCTGGATTTAGGGTTGCCACCCGTCCTTTAAAATATGGAATCGTCCCGTATTTGAGAATGAAATTGCGCGTCCCGTTTTGAATCAATACGGGACGGGTTTTGTTCCGTATTTTTTTTATCATTTTTTTTAAAGCAGCAGCTCATGCAAATCATCCCACACGCATTTTATGAAGATGCCTCCTTTCCTACTTTTGATTGGGTAATACTTGATGTCATCGTTAGTTTGATTGGTCTTTTTAACTGTCCAGTGAGGAGGGCGGGTCTTTTAAGTAGAGTCTGCAAAGTGTGCGTCCCTTATTTTTTTGTATTAAAAGTGGTAACCCTAGCTGGATTCTTTTTTACCTCTTCTGCTTTCTATATCTTCTGCATTGCATTCAGGTCTTTCAAGTTATCCTGATGTTTTGTCTCAAAGTGCCGTCTTCTCAGCTCTCCGCAGCGCGCCTGTGGAAACTGAGAATAATAAACTGCTCATAATTGGCGATTCCATAGTCCGGAATGTTAGAATTCCAAACTATGTTAAACCAGCAGTTAATGTTAAGTACCTCGCAGGGGCCAAGATTTCTAGCATAGAGGCCGCATTGGACCGTGACGGCGATGATGAAGTATCTACCTTATTGCTGCACGTCGGCACTAATGATATTTATTTACAGCAATCTGAGGTATTAAAGTGGAACTTCATCTCTCTATGCACCAAAGCTAAAAGTAAATGTCGGAATTTAATTGTATCTGGTCCCTTACCAAGATTATATAGAGGGGATGTGATTTATAGCAGATTGCATTCCTTTCACTGCTGGCTAGAAACCTGGTGTGCAAATAAAAGCATAGCATTTGTAAACAATTGGGATGATTTTTGGGAAAGGCCTGGATTTTTCAGAAGAGATGGTCTTCATCCTAACTGGAGGGGGTCTTATGTATTATCCCAAAATATGGCAGCAAAACTGCCTGGTTGACTGATTAGAGCACCATCCAGGCCGCAGTCATGTGATCTTAAATCACAGGCTGTTGTTTATCCCACCTGTTATTTTCCTGAAGCAGTTACCCATAATCCCTGTTGTGGGGCATCCAGTAAATTTAGTCTTGATATAAACCTTAAATTAATTGATAACCAAAAAATAAGCTGTATAATTAGACCAAGGGATAAAACCAGACCCTCCACCAGGGGCATCTGTAATAGAAATTTACTTCAAATTAAAACAAAAAATATATCACCAGTTCAGAAAGAACCATGCAGTTTTAAATGCTGTTTATTGAACATTCGCTCTCTTGGCACTAAAGCTGTTTTGGTAAATGACATTATATTAAGTACAAAATCTGATCTGTGTCTTCTCACTGAAACATGGCTAAGTAAATGTGACACTGTTCCCCTAGCAGAGGCGTCACCAGATGGATACTCGTTCCTTTATAAGTCTAGAGATTCTGGTCGAGGAAGAGGCCTTGGAATAGTTCATTGTATTTATTTATTTATTTATCAAGCACCTTTAAACAACTTTCATTGACCAAAGTGCTGTACAACTAAAAGACAAAAAGGTTAGCAGGTACTACACAGTGCATATATACTCAATATACATTGCACACTCACTACTATACTAAACCAATCAATAAAATCAAAACAAAATAAGTAATAATAATAATAATAAATAAGATGAAACCAACTACATAAAATCAAGAGGAATTAAATGCACATGAAAACAGATGTGTCTTAAGCAGGGTTTTAAAATGATTAAGATTCTGGGCCGCTCTCAACTGCAAGGGGAGGCTGTTCCACAAACTGGGGGCTATTACCGAAAATGCTCTGCCTCCTCTGGTTTTAAGCTTTATTCTGGGGATATGGAGTAACTGAAGATCAGAGGATCGCAAGGTTCTGACAGAAGAATACGGAACAAGAAGCTCCGACAAGTAGAAAGGTGCCAAGTCATTTAAGCTTTTAAAAACAAGCAGTAATATTTTAAACTGGATCCTGAAATGAACAGGAAGCCAGTGAAGGGAGGCCAGTATAGGTGTTATATGGTCACGCTTTCTCTTCCCTGTCAGAAGGCGGGCCGCTGCATTTTGAACGGCTTGCAGCCTCTGAATTTGTGCCTGACTGAGACCTATGTATAATGAGTTACAGTAGTCAAGGCGTGATGTAACGAAAGCATGAATTACTGTCTCAAACTGTTCATGGGGAATGTAGTGCTTGATTTTACTAAGTAGTCTAAGTTGAAAAAAGCTGGACCTTACAACTGCGCTGATCTGTTTATCCAACTTAAAAGCAGAGTCAAAAATTACCCCCAAATTTCTGGCAGACTGATGAGAAAAAGATGCCAGAGATCCAATAACACTGTCATACCCGCCGAGGACATTGGACTTTCCAAAAGCAATAATTTCAGTTTTGCTTTTGTTCAGACTGAGAGTTTATCTCCAACCATGTTTGAACATCTCGGAGACAGTTCAACAAGGTCTGAATAGCTGGGTGACTATTTGCTGGAATAGATAGATATGAAGATCATCAGCAAAGCAGTGGAAGGCGATTTTATGCTTTCTAAAAATAGACCCCAGTGGAAGCATGTACAATTGTAACAAAATACAAATCACTTCTAAAAATGTAGGCAACTTTACATCCTTTGAGGCATTCATTTTAAATATTAAAACAGATTCCAACACAATTATAGTGCTAGTCTACTGACCACCAGGGCCATATTCATTGTTCATGACTGAATTTAGCAACCTTCTATCTGATTTGGCTATAAATTATGATCATGTAGTTCTGATGGGGGATTTTAATGTACACATTGATGAGGAAACTGACACTTTTAGCAAATGTTTTACTTATTTGTTAAATTCAGTAGGATTTTGTCAGATTGTCAAAGGTCCAACTCATAATCAAAACCACACATTAGATTTAATTATAACCTACAAAGTTGAAATTCAAAATTTAAATATTACTCCATTAAATGAAGTTATTTCCGATCACTTCTTAATTACATTTGATTTAGTTCTACCCATGCCAACGCACTCACAGATTAAAACAAAGACAGTGCGAAATCTAGATTGTAATTCTGCTTCAAAATTTTTAGATACCTTGAGTAAGTCGAGTGTAATTGTGGAAAACCATTTAGATCAGTTAACATCAAATGTAAACGTGGAAAACAATTTAGATCAGCTAACATCACATTATAATGTGACCTTGAGAGATGGTCTGGACACAGTGGCTCCCCTTAAAACAAAAATGATTAAAGCACATAGAAACTCTCCCTAGTTTAATGAAAACACTCAAACTCTTACATTAGAGTGTCGAAAACTGAAGCGCAGATGGAGAACAACAAAGCTACATGTCTTTCAAATTGCATGGACAGAGAGTGTTAAATATAAAAAAGCCCTTTTTAAAGCTCGCTCAGAATACTATTCTACTGTACATTAATAGATAGCAATAATAAAAATCCTTGGGTACTGTTTAGAACAGTGGCTAAATTAACAAATGGAAATTCAGATCAACAGTGCAAAATACCAACAGATATTAGCAGTACAGACTTTATGAACTTCTTCAATGAGAAAATTAAAAATATAAGATCCCAGATCTCAGCATCACAGTACAAACCAAATACTAGCTTAGCAGAGCCAGCCGCACATTGCATTCAGCACTTTAATAACTTTAATCCTGTAACTGAGCAGGAAATCTTAACTTTAATCACTAAAATGAAGCCCACTACTTGTTTCCTAGATCCAGTGCCAACAAAACTAGTAAAAAGTGCAATGGATGTTCTTGCAGCGGCTATTCTAAACATTATCAATAGTTCATTACTGCATGGCACCGTACCTGATGCACTAAATGTGTCAGTCATTAAACCTTTACTTAAAAAGTCAGACCTAGACCCACACATACTAAATAATTATAGGCCCATTTCAAATTTACCGTTTCTCTCTAAAATACAGTCTGGTTTTCGCACTGGTCATAGTACAGAAACTGCACTAACACGGGTTGTAAATGACATTCTGATATCCTCTGATGAAGGAAACTCCACTGTATTTATGTTATTAGACTTAAGTGCAGCATTTGACACCATTGACCATTCTATTTTACTGCACAGGCTAGAAAACAATGTTGGCCTTACAGGCCCCGTGCTCGCTTGGTTTAGTTCCTATTTATCAAATCGATTCCAATATGTACAGAAATGTGCTGACAGTACTCCATCATTATACACAGAAGTTCAATATGGTGTCCCACAGGGTCAGTACTGGACCTTTACTGTTTTCACTTTACATGCTTCCACTGGGATCTCTCATTAGGAAACATAATGTTAATTTTCACTCATTTGCAGATGACACCCAGTTATACCTTTCATTTAAATCAGATGAAGTTTCTCCGATGTTGTCTTTAATTAGTTGTGTTAGCGAATTAAAGGAGTGGATGAATGATAAAATTGTCTTTAAATACAGATAAAACAGAGATGTTAATTGTTGGAGGGAATGACGCTGATCACAACAATATTTTGTCATCATTTAACTCAGTTGGAATCCCAATTAATTTTACTGAATCAGCCCACAATCTAGGAGTTATCTTTGATTCTAGCATGTCATTTAAAGTACATATTACAAAGTTGTCCGAAACATGTTTCGTCCATCTTAAAAATGTTAGGAAATTAAGGCGCTTTCTAAATAAACAGGATTCTGAGAAATTAATTCATGCATTTATCTCTAGTAGGATTGACTACTGAAATGCAGTGTTCACTGGCTGTTCAAACTGTTCTTTATAAAGCCTCCAGTTAATCCAAAATGTGGCTGCAAGAATTATTACAAGAACAAGAAAATATGAACACATAACTCCAGTTCTTAAATCCTTACACTGGCTCCCGGTTAAGTTTAGGGCAGAATTTAAAATCCTCCTTTTAACATATAAAGCACTATCAAAATACCCACGCTTCGCAGCGGAGAAGTAGTGTGTTAAAGAAGTAATGAAAAAGAAAAGGAAACATTTTAATAATAACGTAACATGATTGACAATGTAATTGTCTTGTCATTGTCATGAGTGTTGCTGGCATATAATGTGGGATGCAAAAGTTTGGGCAACCTTGTTAATAGCAATTATTTTCCTGTATAAATCGTTGGTTGTTACGATAAAAAATGTCAGTTAAATATATCATATAGGAGACACACACAGTGATATTTGAGAAGTGAAATGAAGTTTATTGGATTTACAGAAAGTGTGCAATAATTGTTCAAACAAAATCAGGCAGGTGCATAAATTTGGGCACCACAAAAAAGAAATTAAATCAATATTTAGTAGATCCGCCTTTTGCAGAAATAACAGCCTCTAAACGCTTCCTGTAGGTTCCAATGACAGTCTGGATTGTGGTTGAAGGTATTTTGGACCATTCCTCTTTACAAAACATCTCTAGTTCATTCAGGTTTGATTGCTTCTGAGCATGGACAACTCTCTTTAACTCACACCACAGATTTTCAATTATATTCAGGTCTGGGGACTGAGATGGCCATTCCAGAACGTTGTACTTGTTCCTCTGCATGAATGCCTTAGTGGATTTTGAGCAGTGTTTCAGGTCGTTATCTTGTTCAAAGATCCAGCCCCGGCACAGCTTCAGCTTTGTCACTGATTCCTGGACATTGGTCTCCAGAATCTGCTGATACTGAGTGGAATCCATGCGTCCCCCAACTTTGACAAGATTCCCAGTCCTTGCACTGGCCACACAGCATGATGGAACCACCACCATATTTTACTGTAGGTAGCAAGTGTTTTTCTTGGAATACTGTGTTCTTTTTCCTCCATGCATAACACCCCTTGTTATGCCCAAATAACTCAATTTTAGTTTCATCAGTCTACAGCACTTTATTCCAAAATTAAGCTGGCTCGTCCAAATGTGCTTGAGCATACCTCAAGCGGCTCTGTTTGTGCGGTGGGCGGAGAAAAGGCTTCCTCTGCATCACTCTCGCATACAGCATCTCCTTGTGTAAAGTGCTTGAATGGTTGAGCGATGCACAATGACTCCATCTGCTGCAAGATGATGTTGTAGGTCTTTGGTGCTGGTCTGTGGGTTGACTCTGACTGTTTTCACCATTCATCGCTTCTGTCTATCCGAAATCTTTCTTGGTCTGCCACTTGAGCCTTAACTTGAACTGAGCCTGTGGTCTTTCATTTCCTCAATATGTTCCTAACTGTAGAAACAGACAGCTTAAATCTCTGGGACAGCTTTCTGTATCCTTCCCCCTCAAGTCATTTGAGAGTTGTTTTGTGACCCCCATGTTGCTACTCTTTAGAGAAAATTAAAGGAGGAGGGAAATCTACAATTGACCCCCTTAAATACTCTTTCTCATTATAGGATTCACCTGTGTATGTAGGTAGCTTACTAAGCCAATTTGAGTTCCAAAAATTAGTTTTGGAATCAATAAAATGACAACGGTGCCCAAATTTATGCACCTGCCTCATTTTGCTTGAACAATTATTGCACACTTTCTATAAATCCAATAAACTTCATTTCACTTCTGAAATATCAATGTGTGTGTCTCCTATATGATACATTTAACTGACATTTTTATAAGTAACAACCAGCGATTTATACAGGAAAATAATGACTATTAACAAGGTTGCCCAAACCTTTGCATCCCACTGTATATATATATATATATGTATATAGCTCTGATGTGTGCAAAATATATATATATATATATATATATATATATATATATATATATACACACACACACACATAAACATATACATACACACATTATATATATATATATATATATATATATATATATATATATATATACATATACATATATATATATATATATATATATATATATATATATATATATACATATACATATATATATATATATATACATATACATATATATATATATATATATATATATATATATATATATACATTGTAAAGACCGAGAGAGACAGTAGCAAGGGTTGGGGTTTTTCCGGCCCCGTATATTGTACACACAAAAAAACAGGTCAAAATTATAAACCAAACAGTTCATAATGCGCGACGCCGACTCCTGGCGTCGCGCCATTTTATTGGGGAGGAGCGGAAGTGGAGGAATGTCGGGAAGGACCGCAAGGGAGGATGGGAAGGATGGCGTCAGGGCAAGATGGCGGAGGAAGGGCGGAAGTACGCGCGGTCATCCATGCCTATGGTGCAGGGCGGTCTTTTTCCTATGAGGAAGCAGAGGGAGAAAGTTAATACCCCACCATTCCCTGGCGAGTGGTTTCCCAGGTGCTGTCGAATCAATCCGCGACCTCCTACTGGCGTGCGTGACACGATCCCCCTTAGCCCAGGACCGTCAGGTGGGCGGACCTAACCGAGAGGTCGTGAATACGAGAGGGGCATCGGCATTGGCCTGAAGGGTGCCCGCCGATAAGTGACAGTGAACTTATACGGCTGTAAGTCCAGGAACCACCTGGTGACCCGGATTCGACTCTTTGTGCAGGGACATCCACTGAAGTGCAGCGTGATCAGTCACCAGAGCGAACTTCGCGACCCAGCAGGTAGTACGGAGGTGGGTCACTGCCCACTTAATGGCCCCGGCCTCCCTCTCCACTGCCTCGTGCCGGGTCTCCCGGTCCATCAGTTTCCGGCTAAGGTACATCACAGGGTGCTCGACACCATCGACGCTTTGGCTCAGCACGGCACCCAGGCCTGTGTCCGAAGCGTCGGTCTGGAGAATAAGCGGGAGCCCAAAATCGGGCGTCCGTAACACAGGTGCCGGCGTTAGGGCCTTCTTTAGGTCACTGAGCGCGTGTTCTGCTTTGTCGGTCCACACCACGTATAGGGGCGCCCTTTTTGTCAGGTCAGTCAAGGGTGCTGCTCTTTGGGAAACGGGAACAAACCGGCGGTAGTAACCCGCAAGCCCCAAGAAAGCCTGCACCTGTTTCTTGGTACTCGGACGGGCCATTCTAAGATGTCTTTCACTTTGGAGCTCTGTGGCGCACCTGTCCTTGTCCCACGAGGTAGCCTAAATATTTGGCCTCCTTTAATCCAAAAACACTTCCGGGGTTTATGCGGAGGCGGCTTTAGCCAGTGTTGGAGGACAGCTGCGACCTGCAGTAGATGCTCCTCCCAGGTGCGGAATAGATGACAACGTCATCCAGGTAAGCGGCGCTATAGGACTGGTGGGCGTCAGCACTCTATCTACCAGGCGTTGGAAGGTCGCGGGCCCGTGCAGCCCAAATGGGAGGACCTTGTACTGCCAGTGCCCGCTAGGGGTGCTAAAGGCCGTTTTCTCCTTTGCGGATGCCGTTAAAGGAATTTGCCAATACCCTTTTGTCATGTCAAGGGTAGTCAGATATCGAGCCGTACCCAGCCGCTCAAGGAGGTCGTCAATGCGGGGCATGGGGTAGGCATCGAACTTGGAGATCTGATTCAGGCGTCTAAAGTCATTACAGAACCTCCAGGAGCCGTCTGGCTTGGAGGCGAGGACAATAGGGCTGGACCAGGGACTATGGCTCTCTTCAATTATGTCCATGTCCAACATACGTTTCACCTCCAGTTCGACCTCTGCGGCGTTTTGCCTCCGGAGTCGGTAGGGCCTCTCCCGGACGATTACCCCGGCTCCGTGACTATATCGTGCTCAATCAGCGGTCCGGCGGGTGACTCGCTCACTACCTCGGGGATGGCTCGGAGTGTTTGGGCTAACTCCTGCCGCTGCTTGGGGTCAGCTCTTCGCCGAGGTTAAGGGCAGTTGTGCTTGTGAAAGGGAGAGTGACCTACGGGGCTGGGAGCTCCTCTCTATCTCTCAGGGCTTTAACAGGTTGACATGATAGATCCTCTCACTTTCGGTCGACGGTTGGGCTGTTTTACCAAATAGTCGGCGAGTCCTTTCTCTCCTTAACCTCGTAAGGCCCTTGCCAGTGGCGAGCAGCTTCGAGTGGGAGGTCGGGGCGAGCACCATAACTTCGGTCCCCGGCGGAACTCCCTGAGGGCGGAGTTGCGGTTGTAACACCGGGCCTGCGCTGCTTGCGCCGAGTCACGTGCTCTTTTAGGAGGGGCCTGATCTTTGTGAGTCGGTCGCGCAGTTGCTCGTGCTCAAAATATTAGAGGAGGGAAGAGCCTCGGCCTCCCAGCCTTCTTTTAGGATGTCGAGGATTCCCGGGGTTGTCGCCCGTATAGTAATTCAAAGGGGAGAAGCCCGTAGAGGCCTGGGGTACCTCCCGGTAGGCAAAAGCACGGCGGGAGGAGCTGGTCCCAGTTCCTGCCGTCAGCGCTGACTACCTTGCGGAGCATCTGCTTAAGCGTCTGATTAAATCGCTCACCAACCCGTCAGTTTGCGGGTGATAGACTGGCGCTTTCAGGTGCTTTATCTGCAGTAATTTGGCCACCTCCTTGAGCGTATCCGAAGTGAAGGCGTACCCTGGTCCGTGAGGACCTCCTTGGGTATGCCCAGCGAAAACAAGTTAACCAGTTCCGTGCGATGCTTTTAGTATTAGCGGGCGCAGGGGAACCGCCTCTGGGTACCGGGTGGCATAGTCCACCATGACTAGGATATACTTGTGGCCACGGGTTGAGGGCTCCAGGGTCCCACCAAATCGACCCCTATCCTTTCAAAGGGGATGTCCACGAGGGAATAGGGACTAGAGGAGCACGGTCCCTCCTAGGAATCTGGCGGGTCTGGCACTCGGACAGGATTGACAGAACCGCCGGACCTCCTCATTGATCCCAGGCCAGTAAAAGCGGGCTTAATCCTCTCCAGTGTTTTTCGGCCCGAGGTGGGCCTAGGAGGTGAGCATGTGCCAACTCGCATATCTCCCGCCCGGAAGGTGCAGCGGAATTAGCAACAACTTCCGCACCTCGCCCTCATGGGTAGCCACTTTCGGTACAACAGATCATTTCAAGGACAAAGAAGGGTTCCCGCGTGTGGATCCGTCCGCTGTCGAGCTGTTAGGCAGAACAATCGCGTTCGGGCAAAGCGCGGGAGTCATCATTCCACTGCTCCCTCTTAAAGGAGGCGGCGTGGACGAAATTGATGGTCCAGGCGCGAGAGGGTCTTGGGGCCTGGGCCGGGGAAGAGTTCCTGGCTAGTCCCTTCTCCGCGGAATCTTCGGGTCAAGGTCCGTAGCCACGGAAGGTCCCCGAGACACCAGCCCCATAGGGCCTGCCCTTGTGCACGGCGTGGAGGCGCGGGAGGTTGCCTTTTCCCCTCATGACAAGATCCAACGAGGCCCGGGAGGCGGCGAATGGCTTACCGCTGATTCTTTTAGACCAGTCTTGTCCCAGAATCACTGGGAAGGGGGTCAGGTAACACAGCGACCGCCATTTGGATTGGTTCCCCTTCCAGGTAAGATAGCAGTGGCGGAGCGATATGACCTAGTCCCCCATGTACACAGGTAACCAACAAATGTTGCTTTAACCACTGTTGCGGTAAGGCAAGCGGCGAGCAACAATGGTAATGTTGCTGCGGAATCAAACAAAGCCACCACGGCGTGCCCATTTAGCAACACCACTCCCGTGTTCGGACTCGCCAAGGGATGCGGCGGGTACAATACCTCTCCGTTGATGTCCAGCTGCAGTCCATAGGCTCCGGGGCGATGTGATGGGGGCAGTTTGGCAGCAGGTGGCGGTCTCGCCACACTTGAAACAGCGGCGGACCCGGCCTCTCTTTGGCTCTGGCTGGCGCTTCTGCAGCGCGTCGAGGGCTCGGGGTGGCCGCCCGTCCCTGCGGTTCCAGCGAGCAGGCTTTTCTGACCCCCAAGTCGGAGGACCGCCAACTGGCGCTCCAGGGCGTCGAGGAGGCCCGACATGTTTGATAGGCGTGCCCCGGACCTGCTGGGCGGGGAACTGGGCATTGCGTTGACCAGGCCTTCACAGGCCACCCGCTCGGCGACTTTCCGCCCGTCGGGCTCTCTGGCCGTAGCCAGCGGCCCATCTTGCCCCAGAACTTCGAGCGCCTGGGCGGCGGGCTTTTCGGGTCAAAGACCCAGTTCCGCCATTCGCCGCCTGCTGGCCGGGCTAATGCCGTAGCGGGCCAATATTTCGGGCTTGAGGAGGTCGTAATTAGCGGCCTCCTCCTCAGGGAGGTCATAATAGGCCCAGCGCTGGTCCCTTTAGGTATGGCGCCAAGATGGGCGCCCACTGGACCGCTGCCACTCGTTCGGGTGGCCGTCCTCTCAAACATGCCCAGGTAGGCATCGACGTCCTCCGAAGGCCCCATCGGCACCATGGAGGAGGCGGCTGCCTGGGCGGGTCTGGTCTCGCCCGTTGGGCTTCCACTAACCTGGCCTTCGTGGCCTCCAGCTCCCGGTTGGTAGCGGCTTGCGCTTGCTGCAGGGCCTGGAGCTGGGCGTTCATTCCCTGCAGCACGGTGTTCAGGTCCTGTCCCTCCGTCATTCCGGGATCTCTGATCCTGCCGACTCGCCACTTGTAAAGGACCGAGAGAGACAGTAGCAAGGGTTGGGGTTTTCCGGCCCGTATATTGTACAGACAAAAAAACAGGTCAAAATCATAAACAAACAGTTCATAATGCGACGCCGACTCCTGGCGTCGCGGCCATTTTATTGGGGAGGAGCGGAAGTGGAGGAATGTCGGGAAGGACCGCAAGGGAGGATGGGAAGGATGGCGTCAGGGCAAGATGGCGGAGGAAGGGCGGAAGTATCGCACTGCGGTCATCCATGCCTATGGTGCAGGGCGGTCTTTTTCCTATGAGGAAGCAGAGGGAGAAAGTTAATACCCCACCATTCCCTGGCGGCAGTGGTTTCCCAGGTGCTGTCGAATCAATCCATGACCTCCTACTGCGTGCGTGCGTGACAATATATATATATACATATATATATATACACATACATATATATATATATATATATACATATACACATATATATATATATATACATATACACATATATATATATATATACATATACACATATATATATATATATATATACACATATATATATATATATATATACATATATATATATATATATATATATATATATATATATATATATATATATATATATATATATATATATATATATATATATATATATATATATATATATATATATATATATATATATATATATATATATATATATATATATATATATATATATATATATATATATATATATATATATATATATACACACATATACATATATATATATACTACATATATATATCTACATATATATTAGGGCTGGGACTCGAATGGTATTGTCTTTAAATAATAATAACAAAAATTTCAACATAAAGTGCAGTTTTTCTTCTTAAAAAAATAAGTCAGAAACATAAAAGGTAATTTGACCAGCTTCATTTTTAAACTCTGAGTAACCTTAGCCAAAATTATTTTGTACATTAGGCTAAAACAGTGTGATTATTGAACGTTTTGTAATTAGATGTAATTAGAATTACTAACGGTCACGGAAGTCCAATGATCCCAAGTAAGAGCCACAAAGTCCGCTTTCTGTAATGCATCTAATTTTGCTTGCTTTTCAGTGTGCACAAAACCATGCTTTTATCAAGGCCTCCGTTGGGTAGTCTTTTGAAATGAAATTTTCCTCCGATCAGTCGTGAGGAACGCGCTTTTATTCCGACTCTAACATTTTTGTAGCTCTGATGTGTGCATCAATGTAATCGATGTATCAGGAAATCATGCATTGACAAAAGTTCCCCTTTGCTTGGAATTGAAAGTGTGATTAAATGCGTTATTTTTTTTAACGCGTTATGGAGTACATGCATCGAAGCTTCTCAGCTATGCTTGTGCTAAGAAAAGGAAACATTTTAAAAATAACGTAACATGATTGTGAATGTAATAGTTTTGTGACCGTTATGAGTGTTGCTGTCATCAAGGATTTGATTATCATTATTTCTTGCAATCAGGTTCGTATTTGGAGGATGTGTTGTGTTCAAGTTATATTCCGTGTTTGTCAACCGTTGTAAAGATAACAGGTTTCATTCATCAAAGTGTTCACCACCCAAATCGGTACTCGTCAATGTAAGATGTTCAACAGGCATTCCCAGGATTAAGTTGTGGAAATTGCCTGCGAACATTTAGCGTTTGTATGAACTTAATTTAATCTTTTCCAGTCCTGCAAAGTCAGTTGACGTGAGCCGCTCGGAGTACATGCATCGAAGCTTCTCAGCTGTGCTCGTGCGATCTCGCGATGTCAACGGGTTTATTTAATGTTAGCTAAGACCCGGAACTTAAAAGTTTCTTGCTACAGCAATTTTAACTCCGTTACAAAGTGATCCAAAGTCTCGTTTATACCTCGTGTCTTTTCATTAAACTTGTATCTCGCGAATACCACATTCGTCGTAGGCATGACAAACGCCAGCGGGAGTGTGTCTATAAACTTAATTTAAACTTACGGTTCACACCGTGCTTTGTTTCCGCAGTAGCTGCATGTATGAATATGCTTATATGCATCACTCGCTTCATAATCTTTTGCTGCCTTCTCAATTGTGAAATGGCGTTTTCTGTTCAGCGCTCTTTGGAGCTCTTCCCTGTTTTCTATGTACTACGTTCAGAGTCATTTCACGTGATTACGTGGGAGGCGTGATGATGTCAGACGCAACTCGGCCCCCCACGGCCATCTAGCTGAAGTCCATTACAGTATATGTAGAAAAATAGGTTCCAGTTATGACTATTACGCGTAGAATTTCGAAATGAAACCTGCCCAACTTTTGTAAGTAAGCTGTAAGGAATGAGCCTGCCAAATTTCAGCCTTCTACCTACACGGGAAGTTGGAGAATTAGTGATGAGTCAGTCAGTCAGTCAGTCAGTGAGGGCTTTGCCTTTTACTACTATACTGTAGATTAAATGGCCAAGGTCCGGCTTACTTGTCTGAACTTATCATGACTTACAAACCTGATCGCACATTAAGATCTCAAGATGCCGGTCTGCTTATGATTCCAAGGATTAATAAAATAACAGTGGAAGGTCGAACTTTTAGTTACAGGGCCCCTAAACTGTGGAATGGTTTCCTGCTTCTATAAAATATGCCCCTTCGGTCCCAGCCTTTAAATCCCAGTTAAAGACTCACTACTTCAGTTTAGCATATCCTGACTAGAGCTGCTGATTAACTGTAATGACTGCATCTTTGTTGTTAGTCATTAGCACTAAAACATAAGTAACATGATAGTTATAATTGAATAATAACCCATACCTATTCTGTTTCTGTTCTCGGTACTCAAATGTGGCAATTGGTGCCACGGCCCACCTGCCAAGTTGTTTGCCTGCCTATGGTAAAGTCATCCCTGATGGAGGATCACAGGAATCATGGGAAAGAGGGGTCCTTTCATCGGATTGGCTGGCCGAGCACCGTTTCAGCCGTGGAATGGACAAATGGGGGCGGCAGCTTGATGGATGAGGACTCCAGGACTCTAAAAATATCTAAATCTTATTATGTGATATCATCTACTGTTAAATTCTGCTCCGTACTTCTAAAATTTTTATTTTTTTGCTGTATTAAGGATTTGTTCTGTTCTGTGTATTGTATTGTAATCACCCTCTTTTTTTGACACTCACTGCATGCCCAACCTACCTGCAAAGGGGTCTCTCTTTGAACTGCCTTTCCCAAGGTTTCTTCCATTTTCCCCTACAAGGTTTTTTTGGGAGTTTTTCCTTGTCTTCTCAGAGAGTAAAGGCTGGGGGGGCTATCAAGAGGCATGACCTGTTAAAGCCCATTGCGGCACTTCCTGTGTGATTTTGGGCTATACAAAAATAAACTGTATTGTATTGTATTGTACATTGTGAAGCATCTGAGCTAGGCACAAAGGGTTGACCTTTATGAGAGACTACGCAATCGAACAAGTGAAAGATATGAATAATCTTTTGTTTTAATGATTTTTTGTGTGGCTGTCTCCAAATAAAGTGACCAAAGGTAAAAGACTAGTTCTGTGTAACAACCCCGCTAATGACCTTGACAATTATCCTGCCTTGCCCCAAAAGTAAAAGATTTTTAAGATCTCTGCCACTTACTACAACATTTGTCCCATAGAACACTTCATTTGAAAATGTAAAACTGTGAGGCAATGAAGGTTTTTATTATACCCACTATGCCAACTTATTCCTTTAATAATTTCTCATGTTAAAAAAAAAAACATTAAATCATCAAGTAGATACAGTATGTAAATAACAGACCAGCAGACAAAGTCACAAGTTCAAACCACTTAAAACTGATTCAATCCATGTGAAATCAACATAGGACTAACCAGCTCCTATTTGCTTCATACAATAGTTCATGAAAATAATGTTGTTGTACCCAAAAACTATTATACCAAATTTTAATCTTATATATTCATTAGTCTCTGAAATATGGAGCCTTTAAAGCATGGGTATGGCCCTAATTTCTCTATTATAATAAAAAAAATCTTGGGAAGAGAGACGAGACATGACTTTCTCAAAGAGTCACTTTCACGTCCCACGAGATGAGACTTTGATCTCATTAGGGGAAACAAACACAAATTATTACTGGGTGAAATAAGGAACGGCGAAAAGAGACTGAATATATTGTTCGGATTTAAACTTTAAGTTGGAGACTTGTAGATCGTCTAATTCATGTTGCCATCAGGTAAATGTAGTGTTTCTTCCCAATGAAGAAACTTTTCCGCGAGAATTAAAAGTTTTGTTGTTTGGCGAACGTGAAATCCACATAGGCGAGCAGCAGAGACGTGAAGTTGCTGACACGTGGCCCAGGCGGGGGGGTTGGCAAGTGAAGTGAGCAGGGGGCAAAGCCCCTAGTTTTACAGCAAAAACAAGTGCTACTAAAAAAAGGTTATAATGCTCCATAATTCACAACTTTTAAACTGTTAATGCTACATGACACAGATCATTCTTTAGCAATAGATATCTAACTTCCAAAATTGATGGTCCACAGTTGTATATTTGCCAATTTATGGCTTGATGAAAATTGTATGAAAAATTCTTTCATGCTGTAAAGCATATTCAGCCTTCTATATCTTTATACTAAACCACAAAGATCTTTCAACTTTTGATTATTTGAGGTATTACTCATGTTATGATTTGTCTTCAGCAAAGGGTGTCTACTACTAGACACTAGGGTGTCTACTATTAAGAGTTTAGACAATGCATATACATGCATGTCCTTTTCCACATCATTTGGAAGTTTATATTGCCTGCCTGATGATGTAAGCAATGCATCAATGATTTTCAGGGTATGCAAAAAAGGGACACAACAGATACAGTCTCTCTTGGGCCAACTGTAACCTTAATGGGACAGTGAGGGTGCATAAATATTACTTGCAAATGTTTTTATCTCCTCTGATGTTGCACAATTGTCATCTGTCCACGACTGTTGGTCATAGACACACATACAGCGAATTTGCCAGAAATTGTATTTGTGAGACAAACTCCCGATTTCCATTCAAAATCATAATGACACCAGGATCACCAGAAACCCTGATAACCTGGAGATGTTATAGTTTGAGTGGAACAAATGAGTGGTTGTCTTTTGTCCTAGTAATGGTGGCTGACCTAAAAAATCTTGTCTGCAGTTTTTTTTTTCTATTCATGGACAATACGCATTTGGAATACTGTATAGGCATTTTCCTCATAAATCAGAAGCTTTGATTTCTTTCAGACAGGCAAAAAAAAGAACAACTATAACATGAACAATGCCTATCAATATTTGACAGATCTGAAGTGATTTAGTGCATTGATTTTGAGGGCCAATCACAAAATAATTTTTATACAATTTTCGGCAAGCAATAAATTAGCAAACATGCAAATATGGACCAACAATTTTAGATGCAGAAGATATCCCATGCTAAACAGCAATCTCTGAAAATATAATTCACCAAGCATTACACTTCAAAAATTACAACTTATGAACCATTGTCATTTTTTTAGTAGCACTCATTTTCACAATAAAATTAGGGCCACGTACACTTTTTAAAGCCTCAGTATCTCAGACACTAATGAACATACAAGCCTAATATTTTGCATACTAGTTACTGGGTATAGTGACATTATTTTCAGCAAGTATGAAGCAAATTAGAGATGGCAAGTCAGGAAAATTTTCTAAAATACTTTGATTTGACTTAACTGCAAGTCAAGTAATTGATAAAAAAAAAAAATACTTTGCTACTTAGCCCATGTGTGAAGAAAATCATATCACTCATCCAAAATGCAAACACAGAAAGCATGGCAATTATGATAATTCTTTAGTTAAGCACAGCTAAAACATTAAAGGTGGTTTGCTCTGCTTGTGAGTTTCTCTAGTTTCTTCCAATCACTACTTTTAAATGCATCCACTTAACGAAGTATTATGAACCATACTAGATCTAACTGATTTCCAATTATCCTGTTGTGTCCCTGAACATGCATAGCACTCGCAAGTAGATAATTAAAAAAAAAAGAATGGACAGAGCTTTCACAAAAACTTAATCGATAATATTTTAGCTCATATAAATGATACTTGATGAAAGGTTTATGTATAATATGAAACACTCAGTCCATTACCTGAAATCATTTCAAATTACTTCAATTTATTCTTATCAAAATTGTAAATAACCTCAGAGTGCAGCATTGATTTACAAATATAAAACAGCAATACTAAATTTTCAAATAATATGCAACACACTCCTAAAAACACTAGAGATGCAACAGTCTGTATATTTTTACCAAATAATTTAATATACACCATTGATACTCTACTCAAAGTGCACTGATACTGTGAGGCAACATACAGGTTTAATTTAAACTAAAAGGTCAGTAAGAGAATACAAAGGCATGTCACATACTTGTAGTGTCATGGACTAAAGAAGCATATAAAACAGATCCCAGACATTAAAAACACTTGATAGGTGTAGTAAATCAATATAACAACAGACCACCCTGAACAAATTTTGTTGTTCCAAAAAAAAAAAAAATACTTCAGTTTTGTTTCAAAACATGACGTATACAAAATTTGGAACAATACAAAAGCAAGGTCTAACAGCATCCAGAGTGCATTGCCCTACATACTCCTGACTTTCTTTTTTCAAAATTCAACTAAAAATGTTCATGGTTTCAGACAAACAGAACAATACAGTATACAATACCAGAAAGAAATTCCTCTCTTACACATTGCTCTTGTGTAGCTCATAAGTTAATTTTTTAAACATACTTGGGAAAATTAACAGACTTCTCATTCCATACCAAATTATACTATGCTCACTCTCTAAAGCCAAGCCAACATCACTGAGTTAAAATACTGTTGGTCTTGCATTATATCTTTTCTCTACCTGATCCTATTATGAACCAAAGATTAAAATAACAATGGGATTGTACATCATTCACATAGAAACTGAGGAAGAAAATCAAAAGATGCAATTCTCCAGAACTAAATTATCAACAAACTAAGTTAATTAGCCTGTTAGATTTGCTTCCAAACTAACAAACTATAACACTTTAGAACACTCCAACTGCACCATTTCCCTGACGTAATCTGAGCGGTGCATCGAGTTTTTTAGACATAAGGCACACAAGCAACTGTATCCTCATGTAGTTCCACACAGGTACAAACCTATTTTAGTTATACTCCCCCTCCACTAAACGTAAAAAAATATTAAGTTCAAATAGATAATACAATAATATTCGTTCTTAATTTATTTAATAAATCAGTGTGGAATAAAATAATGTGTATTTTACACTTAAAAATCATGTTTAATTACTGTGCGTAACATAATGCATATTTTCATCTTAAATTTACAGCCGCTTCTTTAAAATAATTACCTCAGCTAATACAGCTGTAATGTAATGTTAAAAACTTTTTCACATACTGTAGGTGAAGTGTTTAACCGTGTAATTACGCCCGATCTTAGGTAAATCGGAGAAAACATCAGAGAAAGAATGCAAATGCACCTGCTAATACAATATCTGTAGTAATTTCTGGTTACTATTTTCTCAATTCATATGCAAGGCTCAGTAACAAGTAATTTTCGGATGCCTCGGAGCTTGAATTACTTCTCAGCGTCACCTTACCGCATCATTCAATGGCACACAGGCTATGAAAACCGATAGGTCAGGCATGCCTCGGCCCATGCCGAAAGTTTCACTACTGAGCTGTCAACATGCGAGTACGCTTGGATCGCACCGTGACTTACCTTCTCTAAAAACACGTAACTGACTTCGGTGACGCTAAAATGTAGAAACGCCCTTTTTGTTACCAAATGCGTTCTTTGGATTGTATGGATATAAATCCAATTCACGACTGAAATTGTTTGATTACAAACCCCAACACTACAGACAATCCTGCCAGACACGGCTCTGAGGTGTAGAGCTACTTCTCGTGACCACGCCGCTGTTTTCAAACGTGACGTTGTATGGAAGCCTAGAAAGTACAAGACAAGCTGAGTGGATATGCGGTGAAAACTCATAACCGAGGTGTGGTCGAATGGCTTCCACTAGCTAATCAAAAAAAAATAATTACAATCAGATATAATGTTATGTTAGTTACAGTCCCCTTCATTATATATTTCTGTTAGTTTTACCTAATAATATACTACATGTAATAAATTGATATAGATGTCAGTGACTAATCTTCTGAATATTAGTCTGCCAAACTAATGAAATGATTCTTTCATTGAAGTCTAATGCACTGTTCTGGAGCAGAGGTATCTGCATTCGGTTAGTCTCGCGTGTCCAGACGTGATTCTCAAACGAGAATACATGTCTGGGTACAACTTCTTAAAAAGTTTGTAGGCTGGTAAATAGCTTGGAAATCCGCTGCTACAAAGACTCTGCCTGTAGTGTTTATTCCTAAAACACCAGCCCCGAATTCCTCTAACCCGTGCACTTTAAACCGCAGGGGTAGCAGCGGGAAAGGAAATTGAACGAAAGACTTGACGCTGAGAGAAAATACTTAACACCGCTTTAATCGATTCAGGAGCTCAATAGCACAAGGTAACTGATCCGTAATATTCAATTTGCAATGAGGGTGGTAACAGTATAGTAAGAAGTAGACCACTGCATGTATTTGCTCCATATGTTTGAGTGCTTCTGTCTTCTGTGATGTCTTTCTGTCACTTTGTCTATTGCATCACTGTGGCATAGCAACAGAAAATAGAGTCTAGATCACCATTGTGGTTTATGTAGGCCTAGAAACTATGTGCTAAAACGCTGTGGCTATTCTGGCATGGCATGTTTGCATTTCCGATTAGACAATAATGTTAACGTCCTTTATTCCGTTTAGAGTTAAAGCTAAAGGATGGATACTGTGCATACGTGTCTGTGTTTATACTGGTGTTGTTTGATCAGTTGAAATTGGCTGTAATGAGTACTGAATTCTGCATTTCTCGTGGCTTTTCTTTATCTATGCACGGCAGGCCTTTTCACATCCATTTGACTGAATGTGACACACCATTTACTTCAAATGCATATTTTGCACTTCAGAATTTTATGAACATAGCTATAAATTATTTTAACCTTACATCGACTTTGATGCTGAGGTCACAAGTAAACAACAGAGTACACGCGGCACATGCAACAATGTTTCATTTTCTTTTACTGCTCGTTTATTGATATCTTTGAACGCCAATTTATAAGCTTATATTACAGAAAGGTTTTTCCCTTGCAAAAGATTGTTTATTTTTAACACATGCAGTACACATTTGTATGTTTAATAGGGTGTTTTTAGGAGGTTTTTCAACTGTACACAGTTTATCATAATCAGAACCTTGCTCTTTCAGATCAGGTTATTAAGAGTACCACTACTCTTTCCAGTTCAAAAATCACCACCTTTACTCTGATGCCACCTTCATGAGGCATTTGATTGGTTTAAAAATATGACACTTAGTGGGCCATCTAATTGTTCCTATCCCAATTTAAGCAAAATTCACTCATAGTTGGCTCTAAACATATATATTTATGTCTGGCTTCAGCAAGACTAGCATTTAAAAGACCTAAGTTTGAGGCCAGTTTATCACCATTACACCTGCTCATTGCCAGGGACTGCAGTCTGTCTAGATCTACTTCAAAAATTCTTTGTAAAGATTTTTTTTTTTTTTTAAAGTAAGGCTTGTTATTTTACTTGTATATATTCTAACAGTTATGAGAATGTATACATGAGCATGGCAGATAAACTCATACATCCTGTCATCCATTTTTGAAGATGTTCAGTTCCATTCAAGGTTAATACAGTTAATAAAAACATGGGGCAATGTACAGAATGGACACAATAGCAGGGGATTCTGTGAATACAGGTGTGCTTTCCCTAAGCGTGTATCCACAGATGGACTAGAATACACTGTTCCTATTTATTTCATTTTCTTTGTTAAAAAGAAAAAATACTCCATGGCAACAATTTCTATTTGTGGGAGAAAATAAATTCACATTTCCATTGCAGCAGATAGCCTTTGTTAAGATTGACCATGTGGGAAAGAGACTTTTGGGTATATACAGCATGACTATATAATGAATGATCCTCAAAGACTAGTATCACTAGTGACTACACTTGGTTTCTGATAACATCCATAGATAGTAATACTGAAGAAGGCTACTGTATGTACATATGAATTGTCCTTCACAGTATGTTCTACAAAAGCATAGGTGCACATGACCTGAGGTGGTTACATCATGGTGTAGTAATACAGCTTACATTCACATATTCCCTTATAAAGTAAGATAGCCCTCAGCTGATGTTGTAGCATTTCTTTTCTTTTGGAGGTGCTGGCTTTCAGGATGACAGTGTCTGAATTCACCAAGCATGTATGTAGCACAGTAGTTTGATAAAATTGGCAATGAAGTTATCCATCCATTATCCAACCCGCTATATCATAGCTAAACAAACCCCCGGCCAGGGTGCCAGCCAACAGCAGGGCACACACATACACATACACACACACACACACACCACCCACCAAGGACATTTTAGAATCGCCAATGCACCTAACCTGCATGTCTCTGGACAGTGGGAGGAAACTGGAGTACCCGGAGGAAACCCACACAGACATGGGGAGAACATGCAAACTCCATGTAGGGAGGACCCAGGAAGCAAACCCGGGCTCTTAACTGTGAGGCAGCAGTGCTACCACTGTGCCACCCGCAATGAAGTTATCCATATGCTATAACAAACTTCTTCACAGCAGATGATGAGACCACATTTTCCACCTCTACCAACAAGACATAAACTAAATAACATTCTGTTTGAAGAGTAATACCACATTTATCATGCAAAATTCTAGATAACAGTATGCAATAAGAGATACAAATTTGAATGTAATGGGGCCAACAAATTTTTGAGTGACTTCATACATAAAAAATATATGTACAGCACAGGGCAATTTTTTAAGTGCCATATAACCTTATGTGCACATCTGTGGATATGAGAAGAAAACTCATGCAAACACAGGAAGAATGTCCAAACGCTCTGTACCCAATAACCAGATAAATGATTCAAACCCAGGTCAATGAAGCAAAACTTTGGAAGTGAAATGTATGTATTTCTGAAGAATGCAAACAAAATTAAAGTTGACAAAGTTGGGTAATTGTGAACACACCAGTGAATAATATATTACTTATCAGGTAACATGATCACAATTACTTTTGCATTTAGAAATATGTATTGATGCAGTTTAAAAAAATCAGTTTTTCACTGTCTTCTACTCATTCAGTATGAGGACATAATCGGCGCTAAAATGTAACTGAGCAGCTTTAGGCACAAGGCAATTACTAGCCCTGAACAGGATATCACTTCTTCACAGAGCCCATTCACAGGCCAATTTGGACTTGTTAAATGACTTAACGTTTATGAAGATGTGGGTGGAACATATACAGTATGTAGACCTGGGGAGAACATGCAAATTCCACAACATCAACAACTGGGTGTGGGACTTGTGGATTGCTGAGTCTGTCATCAGCCACTTTTGCTTGTTCGGCATTTTTAGTACTCTAAATCAAACTGTAATACCACGCCAAACCATGAGTTGGTGTTATCACTAATGGATTTTGCTCTTTTGCCCTTAAAGATGAGTGCATACTACCAGAAGACTGACTCAGTTCTGCCATGACCCGTACATAAAATCTCACAATGCTAGAATTAACCATTCAGTTGAAACAGTGAGTGTGCACAATGGAGATCGTTCATGTAAGAATTTTAACTGATAGTGTTATATTTGTTTATTTTTGATTGATTTGGTCCTGCTGGCCAAGTAGGTAAACATAATTAATTTGTCTTGTCTTTTTCTTTTACACTCTGAAGCAGCAATCCTTAGCAGTACAGTGCTAATAACACATATTTAGTTCTGCTGGAGAAGTGCATCCTGGCAGCATGAAAGGATAGCAGTGGAAATCTCAGAAGCAAAACTAATAGCAAAACTACTGTATTAACTGAGTTTCACGTCATGTGCTTTCATGTATAACATGCTTGTTACATTTTTTGCCTCACTGTGACCTTACTTTTAAATTGTACCAGTTTCATTGTCACTCTGAACAATTTTTGAGACTAAAGATTATGTCACTAACATTCCATTCAATCTGCTGAAATGAGGGTTCTAGAAAAATAAATGTTGTTTCAGTTTCAAAACTTAGGTTGCTCAAAAATACTCCAAAAATATTAGTACCGCTTCATGTGCACACTTGTTTTGTCAGTATATACCTTATTTCAGCTGGCGGAAAAATACAAAATTTTCTTGTTTTGAATTTGTTACAAATAAAGAACTTAGTCTTGTATGTGTTATTTTTTTACTTTGCAAAGGAAGAGTTGGTGTGCTCGAAGGAATCCTTCAGACTGCAAAGACCACAAGACCATTTGTCACCTGGAAAAAGAATTAAGATCTGTAGGATGCCTTGTAGCTTTAAAAAACGTTTTACATAATATGTTGTTTTGTTATGGAAAATGGTTCAAGGGATTAGAACATAAGTAGGCAAAGAATCAGAGAGAAGAGGTTCAATACTTCTATTTTATGTAGGCAAAGAATCAGAGAGAAGAGGTTCAATACTTCTATTTTATTTACTTAACCAACTATAATAATCAAACACATATAATGCAGACATACAAAACAAAACAATACTTACAGACATATAAAAAGACATAGAGCCATCATCCCAGACCAGTAGACTGAGGGGGCCCGCTTGTCAGTCTTGTCAAAGGACCAACCCATTTTGCCTTTCATTTACCGGGCGGTGCGCGCTGTCCCCACGGTTGAGCCTCCAAAGAAACTGAGGGCGAAACCTTCCCTTATATACTAATTGAGCGTCCTTGCCCAAAGCGGCTTACGTGCAAGCAGTGTATACAGAAGTGACGGACGCGTGTTGTTTTGTTGGTCCTGATGATGACGACACCTGGTACCAAACGGCACACAAAAATAAGAATTGCGTAGTGAAGCTCCTTGAAGTGAAAAACAAGTCAGCATGCCCCTTTATCCTGACGGAGACGGCGTCTGGTACCAAAAGGCACACAAAAATAGTGAAGCCCCTCGAAGTGAAAAACAAGTCAGCATAACCCTCTGGCCATATTCCCAGTACTTTTCCTTCTTGAAGCTGGTTTTTGCGCTGAGTGACCAACGCCCATCTGCTCTCTTGATCCCCCCCCCCCTTTAGAAAAATCCTTCCATTACATATGTAAACAAGAACACAATGTTAATTCAAATCTGAAGTAAAAATCTTTAAGTCTTGATGCTATATGCAGTAGTACTCAAACTGAAACCAAAGTGATAATTGGGTCTTTACTAAGCATACCTTGGAAATGTTGTCTTTTTACAAATTAATGAAAGCACAAAACATTAACACAAAAAGCCACATGTTCATTGTATTAAAATCTATTACAATCTTAAATAATGACTGAATTGAAAATTAGGGTGGAAACTTTTGCTTAAAACTTGCAAAATTTATAGTAATCACAGTGCTGCACATCCTCTACTTTCAGCCATCAAATTATTCAGCAGAAGCGTGTCAAAAATAGCTTAGCTTCGGATGCTTCTTTATCCCAACAGCAATATGTCTGCATAATGCTTCAGTGTGACTGCCACTGCCAAGTTAGACATATTCCTTCTTTTTAGTCATTCTGGTGTGTATTTGAGAGGGGTTTGATGTTTGTCATTATATAATAATATTTTTTTAAGCTTCAGTAAAAACCCAAATTATCCCCTGGGGAACAAATAAACTTTGTTTGTTCTGTCTATCTGCCAGGAGTCAAATACTCAAACAAGGGACAGGTTTCTACTCACTGTATACATTTCTTACATAAACTACGTACAGTTCCCATTTCCATGGACAATAATGTGTGGACCCTGGCTCCTGACTCTCAAAGAGAGATTGAGCCCACAACTTTACCCGTAGAAATTTGCAAAATTTGAAATGACTATATATTTCTACTAGTATAAGTGTCATGTAATTACTTCAAGTGTTTATGAATGCAGTTTTCAAGTTTTGCTTTCCATAACAATAGTAGCTGACCTGGTGATCTGTATATGTTTAGTGTAAATTTTTATAGTGATTCTTTTGTCAGTAGAAAGCAGGTGTCATGCCATATAAATAAAATGTATTATTATTATTGCTATTATTACAATATACAATTCCATAGCACAATGTATTCTGCTGCACTTTAGGTTTAAAAACGGGATACCATATTAAAAGACCTAGATAGAAAAGTTAACAGGCACTTCAAATAAACATTGTGCAGTTCTGTGAATACAAACATAATTTTCTTTTAGAATCATGTCTTTGAATGGCAAAGCACATACATGTGAGGTAATTTTGAAACTTTAACCAGGGTGAAGTAACAGGTAAGTATGACAAAATTAAACATTGAGTTTCACTCACTTTATATTATACACTGTAAAATACGTACTGGGAGTTGTTGATTCAGCAGAGATAGTGTGATGAGACTGGCCAATGGAAGAATGCAGTGGATAGAGGGAGTGAGCTCAGACTAGTTTAACAAGTCAAACCTTTTAAAAAATTGTTTTAAGATGTTAACCAGTTCAGACAAAATGTAATTACAAATGTTGTAATTTACTGAATAAGCATAAGCAGTTTAGACAACCAAACTTACACAAATTGGACCAGAGATAAGAAATATTTTAGTGTGAAACCAACAAGAGTTTTGCACAGCAACAATTTCTTCAGCATCATAATACTTGTGGAATTTTGCCCAACAACATCAGAAATATAGTCAAGGAAAGGCAATTCAAAATTCAGTGCATTAATGTATTTGTTACTAGCTGTGCCAATTAGGAACTCAGGAGAAATATAACTACAAATTACAGTATCTTTGAGCAAATACTGAAAACGCAGATGAAAAGCAAAAAGTACCAATTCCATCCTTTTGATCAATACAGCCTGCCTTTGACTTGTTACACTGTGATCCAATGACGTTGCATTGTATAAAGCAAAGCTCTGTTTTCTGTTGCTAAGGTACTCTCGGATATATCAGTTGTAAACTAAAATTAAGGGTTTTAGATGTATTGTAATCATGCATAGGTCACCATGAAATTTGTCCTGGCACCAACCCTGCTTCACAGTAGAGTTATTTACTTGTTCTTATATATATATTGTAATTTTCACAGTTACGAGTAGATAGAGCATGGATATCAAAAGTGCCCTCTTTGCAGAAATTTTTAGTTTTATTAATTACCTTAAAAATATTAAGTTCAGGGGAGTAGTGTATAGATGGGTACAGAATTGGAAGCAGATGGTAAATCGTGAGGGGAAACTTATCAAAACTGGGTGAGTTTAAGAGTGGTGTCCCACAAGGGTCAGTGCTAGGACCACTCCAATTTTAATATATGTCAATGATCTGGATAGGAATATAAACAACAGACTGGTTAAATTTGTTGGGTGGATTGGAAGATAATCTAGAATCTGTTTTAGGAAATACCTAACAGACATTTTTCATACAAGCTTGGGCAGATTTGTGGCAGAAGAAATTTAATGAAGGTAAATGTAAAGTATTACACATAGAAGGTAAAAATATTTGAATACACAATGGGAGGACTAAAACTAAAACTTTAAAGTACCCCTTATGAGAAGAACCTAGGAGTCACAGTGGACTTTTTATTGTCAACCTCCAGCCTGTTAGCCATTACAAATGCTAATAGAGTGTTAGGTCATATAGCACAACATGTGGAGTACAAGTCAATTAAAGTTACGCTTAAGCTTTATAATGCAGTAGTAAGGTTTCACCTGAAATACTTACGTGCAGCTTTGGTTTCTGGGCTAAAAAAAAACATAGCAGCTGTAGAAATAGTCTATGGAAGAGTAACTAGGCTGAGTCTGGGAGTGCAGGGTATGAATTATGAAGAAAGATTGAAGGAGTTGAACATTTTCAGTTTAAGCAAATGGAGATAAAGAAGAGATTAAGAAGTTACATGATTGAAGTGTTTAGATTTATGAAAGGAATTAGCACATTAGATGCCAGCTGTTACTTTAAAATTAGTTCAACAAGAACACAGGGGCACAGTTGGAAACTTGTTAAGGGTAAATTTCACACAAACATTAGGAATACTTCCTTCACACACAGAACTATAGGCACATTAAATAAGTTACAAAGTAGTGTGTTAGACAGTAGGACTCTGGGGACATTCAAAATTCAACTTGATGTTTTTTTAAAAATGGAATGTATTAGCGAGCTTTGTTGGGCTGAATGACTTGCTCTCTCAAAAAGATATTCTGATGTTCTAATAGTATTTAAATTCTGCTACTGTTGTGAATTTGGGGTTCCTCAGCACTGTAAGTTCCAGGGCGACACAAAAATTAGAGAGGGAACCCCAGCTAGACACAAAGGGCAAACATAGAATCATTTTAAATAAAAAGATATACAGTAGTTTGAACAAAAATGTTCAATAACAAAAAAATAAGCTCCATGGAGCACAAGAGGCCAAAGGAATTGTCTGAAACAACAAAGGCAATCCAAGGCATACAATGTCCCAGTACACAAATCCAAAGAATAATCTAAACTACTTGTTTTTCCTGCTTTCACAGGACTGAGGGCAGCCTCTTGACGATGATAAGCAGGTGGCCCTTCCTCTTGGGGAACAGAATAGGCACATCAAAATTAAATGAATAACAAATTTAACATAAACAGAACAATCAAAAATGAACAAAAAAGACATACAAAAGGAATTTCAACCCCAGCCCAAAACCTGGTTGAAACAGAACAGGTACCCTTCTGCACAGTTTCACATAAGGTTTTCAAATAACAGTATCTGAAATGTGGATTGAGTGTAAGTAAAGTCAAGTGGCTTTATTATTATTCCATACATTCAAACTATTGCAGCATACAGTGAAATGAAGTAAAAAAGACTGCAGTGCAACATATACAGTGCATAAACACAGGAAGAGTCAAAACCGTTTGAGAGCCAGCGGGGTCAGGCCTGTTGGGGATCGGAACTGGTGTGGTGCTGAGGCATCACCCACTGCACGGGTGTCCCAATTACAGACGACCCATGTGGGTAGACACGTGGAAAGTCTTGTCTTTCTGGCATAATGATCATCTTCCTTTGCTGTCATATAGTCCTGCATCATTTCAAATTTTGCAAATTTCTATAGGTAAAGTTGAGAGCTTAATCTCTCTTTGAGATTCTAGAGCCGGGGTCAACACATTACTGTACATGGAAATGGGAATTGTAAGTTGCTTATATAAGAAATGTATACTGTGAGTGGAAACTTGTCCATTGTTTGAGCATTTGACTCCTGGCAGATAGATAGAACAAACATACTTTATTTGTCCCCAGAGGCTTTTTACTGAAGCTTAAACAAATAATAATAATATATAATGACAAACAACAAACCCCTCTCAAATATACATTAGAATGACTAAAAATAAAGAAAACTTCTGACTTTGCTGTTACAGTCACAGCAGGGCATTATGCACACGTATTGCTCTTGGTATTAAGGAGACCCAGAAGTGTTTCTTAACACATTTCAGACAAATAATATGTTGCCTGAAAGTACTCAGTGTGTCAGAGAGAGGATATGTAGCATTGTCCATAATGAACTCAGTTTTGTTCTAATTCTCTCCTTCTCTACAACCTCCAGAGCCTGCACTTTTAATTAGCTTGTTGATTTGGTGGGCCGCTTCCCAAGTGTTTTTACCAGCTCAGCACACCACAGCATAAGAGATTGCATTGGCCATCACAGAGTTAACGAAGATGTGAAGGATCTCACTTCCCACATTAAAGGATGGAAATGGGACAAAGAGACTGTGAAATAGCAGGGCTTTGAGGATGCCACACTTTCTAAAAATGTATTTAATGTTGGGCTTAGAGGCCCCCATGATGTTTTCTGCTGTGTGCACTATTCACTTATGGTCAGACCCACTGCAGTTCCAAAACCAGACAGTGAGGCAGCTGGATGCTCTGGATGCTGCCCCTGTAGTATGTGGTGAGAATGAGTGGAGGTAGCCTTGCCTTCTTTACTGCTATAATTCCACCTCATGATGTTTTAGTACACAAATGATTATTTAATATTGAGAACAACCATTTATTTTGTGTTGTATAAATTAGTGCAGAACCACTAAAAAAATGTAAAGATACATAAAAAGTAAAACTTAACCACTACCAGGCATTCTTTTACCTAGCATATTGGCAAATTAACAGATACGTGTTGCATAACAAAACAAACAAACAAAAAAAAACAGTTCTCGTTTGTGATATAAAAAAATTGCAATTAGGTTGTCTCCACGGTCCTTTTACCCTGCATATATGGAAAAGCCGCGTTTTTTTCCTTTTTGAGCCATTACTAGACTTCATTTTTGAACCTCTTCTTGCCAGTAACTATTCTGTCATTAACGTTTACGCCAAACTCTAACTGGAGTGCCTACAGCTCTCCTACAAGTCAAGGACACGATTATATAATAAGTACATTAGTGTTTACACAAACTACAACTATGTTAATTAATGTTGACTTATGTTTATTTTTTATTGTGTCTTCTATTTTTCTATTCTTCATTTTGTAAAGCACTTTTAGCTACATTTTTTGTATGAAAATGTGCGATATAAATAAATGTTGATTGATTGATTGAACAATACCGGGAAGAAGAACAATTCCCTTTGGTGACAGCGTGAGCGCTACGATCGCCGATCAAGCAGTGTGAGTATGCGCTTTTTTCTTGCTTTCTCGCGGCGTTTTACTAACTTGCGCGAACTTTGTCCCATGCGCACCTCGGCGCCCCACACTGAACTTGGCGCTTTATTCACGTCACGAGGAAGCAGTTGCCGCCCGCCTTTTCGGAGACGGGAAGCAGCCTTTGGACATTGTTGCACGCAGGAGGAAATTGGCTGCGACGCCTGGCGTTAACATTTCCTTAAGTGAAAAGTGAAGTCGCTGTACAGTTAGATATTTGTTCTGGATTACATGGCGTTGCGAGGGGCGCTGCGGCTTGTGGTTCCCCAGCTATGGAAGATGACAAGGCGTGCAGTCACCGGACCTCGGTGGACACGGCAGAGTGGAAGCCTCTGGCTGCAACGCCCGCCCCGTGAGTGTCCGCAGATAAGCGACATCGAATAGCTGAGTGAGAGTTGTCATCGTTCCTCGCTCTTTTTTAACTTCACAAAATGGGTCGTCTATTAGTTATTTAACTTTACAAACACTTGCTTTGGCAGAACGTGCATCAATCATTCTAGAATTTGCTGCATATCATATTTTTTTCGTTCTATGAACAGCGCATTTCGGCAATAGTGTGTATTAAGCTAATGGGCGTCGGACCACTAGCCTATGTGCAAATACCGGGGGGGGGGCTCATACGTTGGCTTGCAAGACATTTGATCCAAGTTAACCACATGTGTTTTTCCTGACAGTTTTTTTCCAGAGGCAGCAGCTACGGGCTCTCAGCTGCTCCAGCGGCCCCGACACTACCGTCACATATGAGAAGCTGAAGCAGACGCTGGCTTCGCCCGAACGAGGCAGTACGGTTGTGGACGTCCGCGAACCCTGGGAGTTGCGAGAATACGGTCGAATTCCGGGCTCCTTAAATGTGCCACGTAAGAGAAATGCCTTCTCTTATCTGACGAGCATAACATGAGGCTTGCTGTGATAGAGTGGGTGACAGGTTTGGTGGGCTGTTAATTCTTCTTAATGTTGGCAGTTAGTATACAGTTGAGCCAAAGCGGTCGTGTTTTCAGGACTGAATAAATGCACAGTCATGCTTAGCCAAGGGTTATTAAGTTTCAGTATTTTCAGCAAGATCACCTAAAGGCTTAGAATTTCAACTGGAAAACGCAGGTTTCTGTTCAGTCCGGAATAAATCACCCCGACATTTACTCCTAAAAAAAAAAAAAAAGTGTTATGCTTCGTGAGAAATCAATTTGCCACCCTGTACTCTCCTATAGGTGCTGTGCAAAACTGGTTTTTTTTTTTTTTTTTAACTTTGTTTTCATTTCTTCCTTTCATTGAACAATGTAAGCATATAATAGTTACTTTTATATCCTGGTGCTCGGAATACCTTACTGATATTGTTCCATTCTGTTTCTTAATTCATGAGGTTACGTAAATTTGGTGTTTAACAAGGACATGCTGCTTGTTTCATTCTGCCATGTAAGAATCTTAACAGTGCTCCTTTTCCATTTCCCAAAGTAAAAAAACAAGGTATTCTCACTCACTTCTTCAGCCTCAGTAAGAAAGTGAGGTGAGACTTCTTCCATTTTTTAACATTTCTGAATTTCATTAAACACTGCAAGGCTGCAAACCGCTGTTTTTAAAGGGGTGTGTGTGTGACGCAATACGGTAATTGCACAAGGACGAAATAGATCACTAAATGGGATGAGACAACACAACGCCATAACTTTAAATTCATTATGAGCAGACTTTCTTACAATCAATAAAACTCAATTAACCTGCTAAATAAATATACAGACTTAAAATGAAATGAAGCTGAATAGCGAACATTGTATGAAATTTTGCCAGGGATATGAGTATTCACAATGCAGCTGCTGCAACCCGCCTGAGTGGCCTCTTCATGTGCGATAATGTGTTTTATCGTTAGATGTGGTACCGCTTGAACTGCCTTTCTAGGAAAACTGAACCATATGCAAACAACAGAGCTAACCTTACCCGTTCTTAACGTTTTTTTCTGATCCTCGCTTACGTTTTCTTTTCATGTTTATTACTGCCAGGCAACATACAGTAGGTGGATTTGACATAGGCACACTTTAAAAGGGTGGTGAAAACTTTGCAGATTTTAACTTTCAGAGGAAGTAATGGAAAAACACATGTGCTGAACATCACAATATTAGCTTTTGAATATTTAGTTTTCTTAAATATAAAATTGAAAATTTGACATATTGCCCAGCCCTATTGGAATCAAAGCATCAGTTTTCGTTTTACTTATTGTAGAGGGAAAAAAAGTTAATAGCAACATACAGTTGAGGTTGACCCATATTTAAAAGAATTTGTTGGAATAATAGTCAACATCTGTACAACCAGGGTTAATGAAAATACTGGCTTATAATACCTGTCATTCTTTACTTTATTTAGAGCTATCAGCACATGTACTATTACAAGGTGTTTTATAGAGCATATATTTGCAGTATATAAAATGCATGCAATGGAAATCAAAAATGCAAGAATGGGTGAAAACACAAATGGATACCAGGAGCACGGAAAAATGGCAGTTTTACATAATGCAGTAAATTAATGAATTTAGGTTAGACATTTAAACAGTTAATTTGTAGATGTTACAGTATACAGGTAGTATTTAATATGAGGTGGCTTTTTTGAGATCTAGATTGTGAACATACAAAATGATCTACTGTATTTTGAATTTTTCAGGCCAAGGAATTACAGGTACCATGAATTAAAAATATCACTAGGATGGGCCAGTTTTGTTTTTTCTATCATTAACCTTTTTTTGGTTAGAGAGAGTAATTCCTGTTTTTTGTTGCAATCGTTAAGGTTAATAACACCAATGCTCATTTTTATGAGTCCCCAGTTTAAGGTTAATGGTAATATTGTCCTGTCTGTGTGGAGTTGGCAGGTTTTGCTTATGTTTGTATCGATTTATGCCTATGTGAAGACACTTGATAATTTTTGTTTAACAGTTTCCCAAATCTCAGACCAGAAAAAAGTAGGCTATACGAATAGTAATTAGGTTTTGCATTCTGCATGCCATTTTTTCTTTCTTGTGGAATGGATAACACAGATATCATAATTGTACATACAGTAGTAGAGAAGAAAATAACAGTAAATGATTATAAAGAACTATTACTAGAAATAAGTCAATTCTTAAAACTTATGTTCTTTGTAAACAGTATTAGATGCATGGAGTAAAGGAGTAAACAATTGTTGATTTTTTTTTTTATTAAATATTATTTATTTACTTATTTGGATGACACGTTTTTCCAAGGCGATTTACAACATCTGAGATACAGTTGTTACAGTTTTTTTTTGTTTTTCCAGTTGTGGCACACAGGTCATATGACTTGCTCATGGTTTGTAGCAGGATCTGAACCAACTACCTCAGTGTTTGAAGTCCAAAACCTTAATCACAACACCACACTGCCTGCTTATATCACATAAATAGTATTGAGGATAATTATTCTTAATATATTTTTGTATATAACATAGAATATAATATTAAAAAGGGCACAGACTGGATTCAACCACAATTTCACTGACTTGCAGTTGGACATATTACCATCTGCATTCTTCTGGACCTGCTACAGACCAACACTAATATCACACTTTGTGAAAAACAAATGCCACGGTTTTCTACAGTTTCTTTTAAAGATTGAATTAACTTTTTGATGTGACTTGATTTTCCTGGGTCCGAGGTCCATGATCTTGACATATTAGTACAAACTATTTTTCCTTAGAATGTCTGCAAATAGCTAAGTTTCTTGTCCATCAGCTAGAGACATTTAGCTTTATGTATAGTATATAGGTAGTCATTTTTGACTCCCTCCTCTTAAAAAAGCTGCAATATAAAGATTTAACTTCAAGCGTCACAGGTCTGTTAAAATATTGAATATTATATGATACAGTAACTGAATTTGTAAGTATTTGAAAAATTGTTTTTTTTTCTGTTACAAAATTCAGATACTATGGCTTTCTTTAGTAGTGATGAAGTATCTGTAAACGCAATTCATTAATGCAAACATTAACCTTTTTCTGCACATTATTATATTTGGCTTCAGTTGTACATTTGCTCTGCGGTGGGTTGGCACCCTGCCCAGGATTGGTTCCTGCCTTGTGCCCTGTGTTGGCTGGGATTGGCTCCAGCAGACCCCCGTGACCCTGTATTCGGATTCAGCGGGTTAGAAAATGGATGGATGGATGGATGTACATTTGCTTTAAGTCTTGATTTATTGATTTAGACAGATACATTATTTTCATTATACTCAGACAAAAAAGTGTCATACTTATGTAACACATGGTTTACGTTTCACAAATGGTGTAATTTAATGTTTTTGTGTAATGTGTAATTTTCACTCAAATGTTATTTAAGGTTATATAAATATCTGCAGGATTATTTGTTTATTGCTCTCCCAATACTGCTTTGGAGGGGAACTATTTTTTGCTCAAGTATCAGTAAAGTCTCTTTTTCATCTGTATTCATTCATCTATCCATCTTCCAAACATGGAGCACATGGCAAAAAAGGAAAGGGTGCCAGCCCATCAAGGATAAACTTGCACCCTCCTACAAACACACACACGCCAGTGGCCAGTTTAGCATCACCAATCCACCTAACCTGCATGTTTTTGAACTATGGGAGGAAGATTGTTGGTTTATTCAGTTCAACAAAAAATGTGCCACAAAAATGCAACAAGAGGAATTTTAACCACGACAAGGGTGACATTTATTAAAGTAGTCCTTTTACAAGAGTCCATCATACATATATTAATAGGGGTTAGTTCATTCATGATTTTCTTGGATTTTAAGTTTGATACTATGCAATATGTTTACTTACACTATGTTTTTCACATTTTTGGAGGCTGGACTGTAATAAATTAATTAGTTTTGAACTTGATAACAGTTGTGTATTAAGCTTTATTGCTGGAAGTATACCTGGATTGATCAGGTCTTCTTTACAGAATCAGTGGAGACAGTACAGCCTGCAGTGATGCCTAAGACTATTGAGTTTAAACCATAATGTTGTTGTAACTTACATTGTGACCCTGAGCAAGTCACATACAGTTGTGTGAAAAACTATTTGCCCCCTTCCTGATTTCTTATTCTTTTGCATGTTTGTCACACAAAATGTTTCTGATCATCAAACACATTTAACCATTAGTCAAATATAACACAAGTAAACACAAAATGCAGTTTTTAAATGATGGTTTTATTATTTAGGGAGAAAAAATCCAAACCTACATGGCCCTGTGTGGAAAAAGTAATTGCCCCTTGTTAAAAAATAACCTAACTGTGGTGTATCACACCCGAGTTCAATTTCCGTAGCCACCCCCAGGCCTGCTTACTGCCACACCTGTTTCACTCAAGAAATCACTTAAATAGGAGCTGCCTGACACCGAGAAGTAGACCAAAAGCACCTCAAAAGCTAGACATCATGCCAAGATCCAAAGAAATTCAGGAACAAATGAGAACAGAAGTAATTGAGATCTATCAGTCTGGTAAAGGTTATAAAGCCATTTCTAAAGCTTTAGGACTCCAGCGAACCACAGTGAGAGCCATTATCCACAAATGGCAAAAACATGGAACAGTGGTGAACCTTCCCAGGAGTGGTCGGCCGACCAAAATTACCCCAAGAGCGCAGAGACGACTCATCCGAGAGGTCACAAAGACCCCAGGACAGCGTCTAAAGAACTGCAGGCCTCACTTGCCTCAATTAAGGTCAGTGTTCACGACTCCACCATAAGAAAGAGACTGGGCAAAAACGGCCTGCATGGCAGATTTCCAAGACGCAAACCACTGTTAAGCAAAAGAACATTAGGGCTTGTCTCAATTTTGCTAAGAAACATCTCAATGATTGCCAAGACTTTTGGGAAAATACCTTGTGGACTGATGAGACAAAAGTTGAACTTTTTGGAAGGCAAATGTCCCGTTACATCTGGCGTATAAGGAACACAGCATTTCAGAAAAGAACATCATACCAACAGTAAAATATGGTGGTGGTAGTGTGATGGTCTGGGGTTGTTTTGCTGCTTCAGGACATGGAAGGCTTGCTGTGATAGATGGAACCATGAATTCTACTGTCTACCAAAAAATCCTGAAGGAGAATGTCCGGCCATCTGTTTGTCAACTCAAGCTGAAGCGATCTTGGGTGCTGCAACAGGACAATGACCCAAAACACACCAGCAAATCCACCTCTGAATGGCTGAAGAAAAACAAAATGAAGACTTTGGAGTGGCCTAGTCAAAGTCCTGACCTGAATCCAATTGAGATGCTATGGCATGACCTTAAAATGGCGGTTCATGCTAGAAAACTCTCAAATAAAGCTGATTTACAACAATTCTGCAAAGATGAGTGGGCCAAAATTCCTCCAGAGCGCTGTAAAAGACTCATTGCAAGTTATCGCAAACGCTTGATTGCAGTTATTGCTGCTAAGGGTGGCCCAACCAGTTATTAGGTTCAGGGGGCAATTACTCTTTCACACAGGGCCATGTAGGTTTGGATTTTTTTTCTCCCTAAATAATAAAAAAACATCATTTAAAAACTGCGTTTTGTGTTTACTTGTGTTATATTTGACTAATGATTAAATGAGTTTGATGATCAGAAACATTTTGTGTGACAAACATGCAAAAGAATAAGAAATCAGGAAGGGGGCAAATAGTTTTTCACACCACTGTAACTAAAATCGTGCAAAAACCTAATAGACTGTTACACAAAAAGACTGAGTGTTGTAATAAAATCAAAAGGTGCTTCAGTCGAGTATTAGTTTAGGGATTGTACACACTAATACAGGTTTTTATATGACTTTTTTCGCTTCTTCACATTATTTTTAGAGATTGCAGTTTTATAATAAAGATGGAATAAGTTCTGACAGGATTTGCCCTGGTTTCATTTTTTTTATTACACAAATTCTGTAATTTTGGCAGGGGTGTGTAGACATTTTATTTCCACTGTATGCTTTTAAAACAATAATAGAAAATAAGGGCTGGGCAGGGAGTTTCCAGGAGCAGTGAGCTGGTGACAGGTTGAAGCAGGTGCATTGATGCTTTCTCAGATATATTTCTTATGATCAGCTGGTATCTGTCCATGTTTCATTTTTTCTTTTGATTTGCTTTTCGTAATGTTAATTGTATCAGTTATGCATAAATTTAATACTGTACTGTAATCTTAGTTGCTTTGTGAAATCTCTTTATGTGGTGCATGCTGTTGATAGAGCTACATACATTTTATTTTCCTGTTATATGTACTAGGATCAGGTAATTTTGTTGTTGGCAAAGCAAGCAAGACTTAAAATTGTCTTACATGTTTCAGATGAGAAAATGTATCCAATAGTCACTCAAAATAACTTTTAAGATAATAAAACACTACATGGCAGGCAAGTCAGGCGTTCTTGGGTGGCTGAAAGTTAATAGTGTTTCCAGTCTAACTTGGGATCTATTCAAATTTCTTCTCGGAGATACGTGATAACAAATTGGTTTAAACATGCTGTATGAAATAGATTGATAAAATAAATTATAAACTATATTGTAATAGGGTGACAATAAATAAAAATCACTATTGCAGATTTCATGTGACAGGCCACTTATCTTTAAGGTGTGTGTATACAGTTATCATCATAGCAACACAGGCTCAGGGTACAAATCTGTTTGCAAAACCAGTCTTTGCATTATGGTGAAGTCTTCTTTAGTACTTAGTCTACCATCATCGTTACCTTATATTCTCTATTGATATAAGAAAAGTGGAAAATGAAAGGAAGCTGAAGCTGTGCAAGAACAAAGCAATCCAGACCACTTTGGCTTAACTGCAGACCAAAACAGCTAGTGTGATAATGTTTGTTTGTTTGTTTGCAAATTTACTCAGGAAAGCACAGTTTATATAAAAAATGTGTGCTAGAGTACCACTTCATCAAACATTGGTTCCTGTTTTAATCCCATTTGTAATGGGGTAAACACCACCATTTCCCCCCTTTCTTGAAAAAGAATTATGAAATGTTGTGAAAATGCTTTTAGATAACATTTTGTAAACAAGCCCCATTACAATCATGGCTGTGTTTTCCACATAAGCAATAACTATATCGCTTTTGAGCAATGTGCAGACACGGACAAAAATATTGTATAATAAATGTTAACAACATTGTAATATGCATCATAGTTTATTTCTAATTATTGCTGAGTTCTATCAAAATAAAATGCAATATTAGTTATGTCATTAGTGGAATTTCAAATTCAAGGAGATGTTATGGAAATGCATTTGTGGGTTAGGGTTTGTTTCCAGAACATTGTTTTTGGTCAGTGTTAATCACTGTCTGTACAGTAGGGAAAACACGTAATGGATTTTACTTATGGAAGTTGATGTATGCTTTTAAAAGGTATACTCCACAAAAAAAATATTTTTGCATATTACATACCATCATATAGTTTGGATTCAAGGCTGAGAAAAATTTTTAATTCCATGTTTTCATGCAGAACAAGAGTTTCTGATATGATACAACCCAGTGATTAACAATGCTGTAGAAATGGAAATGATGAGAAAAATGTCCATGGAAAAAAAAAAAAAAATATGCACATTACTTGTGTTGCATAATCCACATGTCCATTATACAGTAGAACTGTATGCTCAAAATGTGCAAAATGCAAGCCTTTTTTTTTTTTTTGCTAAAATATTAATATTTGGTATAAAAACATCAGTGTATTACATAAACAGGAAAGGCATTCCCATTGTATTGTGCTTTAGAATTGAAGATCTGCTTCCCCCCTTATTCATTAATCAAAAGCACTGTCTTCAGCTTGCCCGTTTAGTGTTACATTTTTGCCCAAAAACATGTACAAAATATTGCACTGAATTATGGGAATGTTTCTTTCCTGTTAACCATGTATGCTGCTTTTTCCAGAAATAACTTTTATTTTTTTTAGTGAGCAAAGCTTGCATTTTGTACATAATGTGCATATGACTGGACAGCATGTAGATAATGCAACAAGAGTAATAGGATTCTTTTTCCATGGACATTTTTCTGATCGCTTGCTGTTGTACAGCATTAGTTATAACCATTGGGTTCTATCATATTATAAACATTTTTCTCTTATTCTGCATGAAAACATGATATTACAATTTTTTCTCAACCATTACTACAAACTATATGGGGTAATATATTTAAAAAATACATACTTTTGGATGGACTGTTTCGTTAAGTTGAGAACAATAGTTACATGTAAGCTGAATAATCTGTAAGCATTGTTAAATAGTTCTTTCTTTCAGTGCGCATGCCACAGTGTAGTGTCACTGTCAAATTTTTTTGAATTATTGCTTTGTTTATGTGTCTGTTTACTTTTCACTGTGTTCAAGTGGGTCAAATAGAAGAAGCTTTGAAACTGGACCCAGAAGACTTCAAACAGAAGTATGGTGAAAAAATGCCATCGAAGTCGGACCATATAATTTTTTCTTGTCTGGCTGGAGTCCGAAGCCAAAAAGCTCTTGAAACCGCTACCTCTTTAGGATATACAAAGTGAGAAAATATTTTCAGTCTGAAATGACCTGAACATTCTATTAAAAAGGGTTCTTATATGTATTACTTAAAATGGCTTTTCATTCTATTTAATCAATGCAGTGTTGCATATCTGTTGTTTACAGCACAATTCTAGCACTGTTCTCAAGTAAGTAAAGTTTAATACTTAGTGGTTGAATAAGCAAACCATTCATCACTTTGTTCTTAGAATTGTAACTTTAGATGCAACATGATACAGTATTTTTTGAAGTTTGAAATTCAGTGTAAAATGAACTAGTTTTATAGTTGAGAACAGCTTCTTTTGACCATAAATATTTTGACATTTATCAGTACTTGCTCATAACATATCCATCCATCCATTTTCCAACCCGTTGAATCCGAACACAGGGTCACGGGGGGGGTCTGCTGGAGCCAATCCCAGCCAACACCTGGTGCAAGGCAGGAACCAACCCCAGTCAGGGCGCCAACTCACTGCAGGACACACACACCCACACTCACACACCAAGCACACATTAGGGACAAGTTCGAATCGCCACTCCGCCTAACCTGCATGTCTTTGGACTGTGGTTGGAAACTGGAGTACCCGGAGGAAACCCACGCAGACACGGGGAGAACATGCAAACTCCACGTCTCCTAACTGCGAGGCAGCAGCGCTACCACTGCGTCACCGTGCCACCTCTCATAACATATCAATGTAGTTAAAGTTGATTACATTTTTTGTTTATTTGTAGAAGTGTGTAAAAACAAGAAAAGGAACATTGGTGTGTGCTGCCAATCTTTTTTTTTTTTTTTTTCTTCCAACCAGAAGATTTTCATAGACAATAGTTTGCTTTTTTTTTTTTGTTTTGTTTTTTACTGATGTTTAGACAAGCTACTTGTCAGTGAGCAATAATTGAGTAGGTGCTGAAAAAATGCTACAATTGATAGTATGCAGTAGACATAAGGGTGATATTTGCTTGCAATCTTCAGTAGTGTTGGTGGCTCATGGCTGACTGCCTATTGCCAACTACTGTACATATTCTGATTCTATCCAAACTTCAAATGCATTGCATTTATATGTAGCAAACTGGACATTTTTGTTATCCCATTACTTAACCTGCTGCTTGAAAGTGACTCTACATCAGAAATCTCCACCTTTGGCCAGGCATAAAATGAACTGGCCACAGATATGTCTTTGGCTTTTTGTCAACATGACATTTATTAAGAAGACAATGAAAACATGAGGCAACTGCAGATAGTGACAAAAATACCTATAGTGACCATGTATTTGCCTGCTGTTGTTTTGGAACTGATGCCCTTTTTATATGAATGTTATTGGAAGACATATACTGTACACATCTGTACATTTTGGTTGGAGCCATCTTGGGGCAGAGTGGTGGCTCTGAGGCTAAGGATCTGCGCTGGTTTTTTAAAGACAATATTAGGTGTTTGGTTAATAATCCCACCTCTTTCATACCATATTACCCTTTATCTCTAATCATTACCTTGTTCTTTACTGCCTTACCTTTCAGACCTTTCATTTGTGTTTTTCATTTCTGTATTTTCAGCTTTATGTTTTGCTGTCATTACAAGATTGTTTTAATAAAGTTTTTCTTTAGCAGCCCTTCATTTCTCTGGCTTCTGCTTCTATAATTATGATGTGCAAGCAACAGATTTACCTTTTGATTGAATACTGAGGGAGTGAAAGTTTCAGACTACTGTTTGTGCTTCTCACTGTAGACTTGAGCCATTAATCCATAACTCATGTCTTCAAAGCTTGCCTTATTAACTCTGATAATGAAGATCATGTTTTTAGATTCATCCTTGAGGAAAGAGTCAAAATTGCATAAAATTCCTGTTCATTCAATACTGTATTCTGTTGTAACTTCATTCATAGGCACTTTTATTTTTTTAAATCTAAATATCTGATTGCCTGATAAGAGCCACACTTTAATATAACCCCCTGTTCCCCGACAAACAAGATGCATTGGCATTTTAGTCATTCAGCTTCTAAACCTTGAAATGGCATCATTTCCCTGGTACAGCCTGATGTCAACTACTTTTTTACTTTCACATTTAAAAGTCCCGTTGCCATGTGGCTTGCAAAATCTTTTAGCCAAACAGAAACGTTTATTTTTTTCTGCTTTGACTTTTGCCATTAACACTGGATGCTTCTGAGAGCTCAGTTATGCTTGTCGTCAGCATCTCGGCAAACATCTTCCTTAAAACCGTCACTTAGCTTGCAGACTTTTAACATCACTTGATCATTTAATACGAGTTGATGTGATGCATAGCTTTCTCCAGGGTATTAGAATAGATTTTGTATAATGGAATAACAGTGATTTCTATATATTCATAGCATATAGTTAGTTACTAATACTCTTTATTATAGTAACCAATGAAGGTTTGTCAATAATTCAGGGTTTTTCAGCACCTCAGAGTTAGTTGCCAGTTACTCAGTCTGTTCATTTAAATTCCTCTGTAAGGATCACAGAGGTGATATGTCAAGATAGATAGATAACTTTATTAATCCCAAGGGGAAATTTACATACTTAAGCAGCAGCATACTGTTGATAAAAAAAATATATTAAAGAGTGATAAAAATGCAAGTATAACAGACAATAACTTTGCAGCATGTTAACGTTTAACCCCCTGGTGGAATTGAAGAGTTGCATAGTGTGGGAAGGAACGATCTCCTCAGTCTGTCAGTGCAGCAGGACAGTGACAGCAATCTTTTGCTGAATCTGCTCCTCTGCCTGCAGATGATCCTGTTCAGTGGATTTTCCATTATTGACAGGAGCTTGCTCAGCACCCGTCACTCTGCCACGGATGTCAAACTGTCCAGCTCTGTGCCTACAATAGAGCCTGCCTTCCTCAACAGTTTGTCCAGGCGTGAGGTGTCCCTCTTCTTTATGGTGCCTCCCCAGCACACCACCACGTAGAAGAGCTAAAAGGACTCCAAACCACCCCCCACAGCATTGTGCTTCTGACAACACATTTTTCTTTTTTATTAAAGTTACAAAATGTTACTGATTTATATTCCTTTTTTTGTATATTTTCACAATCCATTATTACTAGATTAACAAGGAGCAGACCTTATTAAGCCTTACTTTTCGTTGTCTTTAAACGTGTTTTGCCATACCATACTTACACTGTGTCATATCAGCTAACCACACTCCTCTAGTGTTCCAATGTAAAAAAAAAAAAAAAAAGTTGTACACATTTATGATCTTCAACTTCATGTGTTCACCTTACATCTGCATTCTTTAACTTTTAAGTTGTTTTTCTGGTGTAATTTTAATTTTCAATAAAGGTGTTTTATATGTCTTTTTAAGCCTTTCAGTGCTTCTTTACCTAACGTTTTTGTTTTCTTTCTTAGAGTTCAGCATTACCCTGGAGGATGGGAAGAATGGGTAAAGATTGAAACATCTGGGAAAAAAAATTAATGCTACAATGGGAAACAAATTTTTGTTGAAATCCGATCAAAACCAATTAAATGGTTTATCTTAAACTACCAAAAGTTGAACAAATGTAATTTTTTGTTGTATTTAATAACATTTGCATTGGCCAAACACTGAATGCATTTATAATATTTGACTATGTATACTAAAGTGTAAAATGGTTAATTTGTTTAAGTCTTGCAGAAAAGTTTGTGTTCTTCTAATAACTATTTATTTTTTTATCTGATCTATTGCTGTTAATAAAATGTTTTTGTGTAAATTTCATCTTGGGATGGCATACTATATAACCTTCTTATATCTGCTTAACCCAGTTCTGGGTCACAAGAAGTTTTTGCTGTGAGTCCATCGCTGATTTTTACTCCCACTCTAAAGGAGCCCACTTTAGATTGCAGATTAACTGAACCAGTACATTTCTTTAGGAGGGTTTGAGAATGTGATGAATAACTTGAATGTTGCTAAAGCCACAACCTGATGGCATCCTACAGGTGACAGAGAGAGTAATTTGTTTTTAATATGCTTTGTCTTTCTTTCAGAAAATAAAGGTCAATTTGTTGATTTTTCTCTAACCCTGGAGTTGAAACAAGCAATGAGGGGCTAAGAATTCCAGTCTGGAAATAAATTCCACCTGAACACAACCCAGCCCACTATCTCCCTCCTCCTTCGTCACACCAGTTACTAACAAGCTGGCATTCCAGTCATCTGCATACATATAATATAATAATTTGACTGAAGTGGTGTCCAGATGAGAATGTTTTACAGTGTCAACCTTTTAAAGGTTTACATTATCATTGCCTCTGCACAATAGCGCTATTGGCTCCTCACTGCTTCAGAGCATTTGCTTGATAAAGGCACATGAAGTATGGGTGCCTGTGTCCATATTCTGATGGCAAAGGCTTCTAGTTTAAAGGATACTAAATATCAAATACATGACCCCACATGAAAAATGTAAAATGACAGATCAGAGTGTCACATTAGAGAGGAACCTTGTGAAAGACCCATCAGAACAGCCAAACATTCTTATCGAACAGGATTACATCTGCAGACAGGTTGACATGTTAGCACAAGTGTACCCAAGAGCACTCTATAGCTGGGTGCTTTGGTTCACTTTAAAAATAAAACATGAAAATGTCCAGATGAACTTGAGAGTCCAGCTACATGATAAATGGTAAAGTTTGGATAATCCATTTTTCAAGCATTCTTGTGTAGTGTAACGTTGCTGCTTTACTACTTCAGTGTGAAGCATCTGGGAGGAGACTGCATGTTCTTCCACGAGGTTGCTTTCCACATACCATGGAAAAGCAAATTACTAGAATTATTAAAGTTCAATTGACTCAGTATGATTGAGCATGGCTTTGTACAACATCGCATCCCATTCAGGTTTTAATCCTTTTCTGGTAAAAGCCTCTCACTTTTAGGCTTAGGCTAAATTAGAATAAGTGAGTGTGGAAAAACATGTAAAAATGAAATTTTAAATCATGAATTCAACACTGATATAGTGCATCCGGAAAGTATTCACAGCGCATCACTTTTTCCACATTTTGTTGTTACAGCCTTATTCCAAAATGGATTAAATTCATTTTTTCCCTCAGAATTCAACACACAACGCCCCATAATGACAACGTGAAAAAAGTTTACTTGAAGTTTTTACAAATTTATTAAAAATAAAAAAACTGAGAAATCACATGTACATAAGTATTCACAGCCTTTGCTCAATACTTTGTCAATGTACCTTTGGCAGCAATAACAGCCTCATTCTTTTTGAATATGATGCCACAAGCTTGGCACACCTATCCTTGGCCAGTTTCGCCCATTCCTCTTTGCAGCACCTCTCAAGCTCCATCAGGTTGGATGGGAAGCGTCGGTGCACAGCCATTTTAAGATCTCTCCAGAGATGTTCAATCGGATTCAAGTCTGGGCTCTGGCTGGGCCACTCACAGAGTTGTCCTGAAGCCACTCCTTTGATATCTTGGCTGTGTGCTTAGGGTCGTTGTCCTGCTGAATGATGAACCGTCGCCCCAGTCTGAGGTCAAGAGCGCTCTGGAGCAGGTTTTCATCCAGGATGTCTCTCTACATTGCTGCTGTCATCTTTCCCTTTATCCCGACTAGTCTCCCAGTTCCTGCCACTGAAAAACATCCTCACAGCATGATGCTGCCACCACCATGTTTCACTGTAGGGATGGTATTGGCCTGGTGATAAGCGGTGCCTGGTTTCCTCCAAACGTGACGCCTGGCATTCACACCAAAGAGTTCAATCTTTGTCTCATCAGACCAGAAAATTTTGTTTCTCATGGTCTGAGAGTCCTTCAGGTGCCTTTTGACAAACTCCAGCCGGGCTGCCATGTGCCTTTTACTAGGGAGTGGCTTCCGTCTGGCCACTCTACCATACAGGCCTGATTGGTGGATTGCTGCTGAGATGGTTGTCTTTCTGGAAGGTTCTCCTCTCTCCACAGAGGACCTCTGGAGCTCTGACAGAGTGACCATCGTGTTCTTGGTCACCTCCCTGACTAAGGCCCTTCTCTCCCGATCACTCAGTTTAGATGGCCGGCCAGCTCTAGGAAGAGTCCTGGTGGTTTCGAACTTATTCCACTAAAGGATGATGAAGTCCACTGTGCTCATTGGGACCTTCAAAGCAGCAGAAATTTTTCTGTAACCTTCCCCAGATTTGTGCCTTGAGACAATCTTGTCTCGGAGGTCTACAGACAATTCCTTTGACTTCATGCTTGGTTTGTGCTCTGACATGAACTGTCAACTGTGGGACCTTATATAGACAGGTGTGTGCCTTTCCAAATCATGTCCAATCAAATGAATTTACCACAGGTGGACTCCAATTAAGCTGCAGAAACATCTCAAGGATGATCAGGGGAAACAGGATGCACCTGAGCTCAATTTTGAGCTTCATGGCAAAGGCTGTGAATACTTATGTACATGTGATTTCTCAGTTTTTTTATGTTTAATTTGCAAAAACCTCAAGTAAACTTTTTTCACGTTGTCATTATGGGGTGTTGTGTGTGGAATTCTGAGGAAAAAAATTAATTTAATCCATTTTGGAATAAGGCTGTAACATAACAAAATGTGGAAAAAGTGATGCGCTGTGAATACTTTCCGGATGCAGTGTAAGTGCCAACAGCTCTTCAAAATGGCTGTAATTTTAAATTTCTTAATTTTGTTTTTTTTTTTGTTTTGGATCATTTTATTTTTAAGGAGAACTGTAAGTAGAGAGCTACTATCAATCTATTGTAGCTTAAAGGATGAGACTGTTAAGTCTTGAAATTTGCTAAAAGCCAAAACATTGCGTACATATCACAAACTCCACCAACAGATTTTTTTTACTCCTCTTCCAATAAAAAAGTGCTCCATAAAAGGTTTCACTTCTTAATCAAAATTTTAATACCATCAGCATGTTGCATAAGTTTGTCAACAGCTCATTGTTGAACTTGCACAAAGTAGCAGCTCATTTGTTGAAGTGTGGTTCCTCAAAGCAGCATGCCAAGCTGATTGTCCTTTAGTAAGTTTAGGAATGAATACAAATAGCTCCTGATAGTAACAGATTACCAACTAATGCTCTCAGCCTTGCAGTTTTAGTAGTAGGTTTAATAAGTGTGACACAAGGTTATCATAGTTTTGCCTTTTTATATTAGTTTTTATTTCAAAGTGGACTCCTGGAAAATAATCTGGCTGTGCTGCTCTGCAAGCATGAGGTGTATACATTATGTTAGACATGTACATTTCTGTGTTTTATTCAGTTAAACATTTTAATACTACACTTTCTTGATTTTTTCTTTCCAAATTATTTTAATCTAAGCATCTATCTGTTAATATTCCTCAAACAATCCATGCATTGTGTGTAAACCCACAGAGGTCAAAGGCAGCACTTGTAGGAATCCTAAGGTGGAGCGAGTTGGGCTGTCCAGACACTGAGCACGACTGACAGCTGTAGCAGACGTACAGGGACTGGTCCACTTGCAAGACACTCACAAATTAATAGCATAATATAAATAAAAATAGAAGTGTCGGGGATATAGAAATTAGAATAGAAGACATTTGCTATATTTTGTGAAAAACAGGCAGCTTCAGACAAATACACACAAACAAGTTTAGTACTTAATCATATTAAAGAAATTATTACTGATTGCTCCCAAATCTGACATTAATGACAAATGCCCAATATGGAGAATTAAATAATATTTAATCTTAATGCTCATAAAAGTTTTTTTTGTTTTTTTTTAGGTTTTCTTGTAGAGATTCAGAGGAGGGGTTGGCAAGTTACAAGCTAGTGGCAGGCCAAAGGAAAATAAATACATTTAAAAAGTAAAGAAACAAACAAAAAAAAAAGAACAAATCATTTTTACTAGTTCTAAAAAACAAAAAAAGTGGAAACATCCCATAAGTTATAGAAAACAGATACAGATTATATTAAAATAATCATAATTTAAAAAACAAATATTTCATAGCACTTCTACTTCCTTGTGTTTCAGTATCACTTACAAACAGCTAAACAGTCCAACACATTAATAGTTTATTTCAAAAAAGTACTTTCAACAGCTGACCGAATCATTATTACAGTTTGATTTTAGACATGTTCACAGTCTGATTAATATCAAGTTTTAGATTTCTACTTAAAATCAGCAGCTTACTTTTAAGGCATTCAAGAATTGTAACCAGTGCAACAGTTGGTATCAGACAGAAGGATTTCCCTTGACAGGACTTTATAATAGCATTACACATCGCTGGAGAACAATGGCATGAATTGACATTTTGTACCCAAAATGAATAATGCCATGTATTGAAAAATGATACTGAATGAAATATAAACACATAACACACTCGAAATGACAGACTCATGTGTACATCTCTTTACCAGTACAGACCACTCTGACCATAGACAAACACTTCTCTCCACAATGCCATCGTCTTTCGTTGCCTTTCAGAAGTGCAATACACACATCAGTTGTACCTAACCTAACTACTTCTTGTGTACCTAACCTAACTACTTCTTGAACTGTGTGTTATTTTTATTAACTGTCACAGCATTGTGAATGCAAGTCAAATGCCCTCAAATATCTAAAACACTAATACTGTATATCTAAGTATTAAAAACAGGTCCACATTGAAGAAGAAGCTTAAGATTCTACACACTGAGGTGTATTGGTTTTTGTTTAATTGTGGTTGTACTGTGGTCTTTCTCCAATGAGTCTGCAAATACAATATTTGCTTTAGACATATTTAAAAATAAAACTAAGAATCTGAACCTTTTCCACTACAATTAAACAATTGCACACCTCTTGCTGTGCTCTTTGGGATTTCTTCAATTTTGCATCCAGCAATCTTTGTGCAAGGTCAGTGACGTGACCAGGCTGCCAAGGAAAAAAAGTAACAATACACTTCTATATATACAGTATGTATAGACACACAAGAAAAAAATTTATATTAACAGCCACTGAATAAGTTCATTCTGGTAAACAGAACCTACGACAACATCTCTGACATTGTCCTGATCATGATGGAGATTTAAGATCTTTTGTTTGGTTTAATTAAACAATCGACATAATGTAAAATAGTGTTCACTGTAGAGCAAGATACTGTTGGACTCCACTCAGCCTGGATCATTTAGCTAAAATGTCTTTTTCTTGACTGAATACATTTTAAATTCATATATGCCATACAGACAATAAAAACAATAGCACCAGCTGAGAGTTCAGGAATGTTTATATCCCCCCTAATGTAAAATAAATTTGAATTCAATGTAAAGGTTAACAAAGGTACACTAAACCATCTTGTTTTGATTTAAAATCAAGACTAGTACCATAAAATAACAGGTCTTGACAAAACAATTCATTATGCAGCTAAATATTGCATGCTTAACGAAACAGAATTCCTAAATTATAATAATTATATTGCCCCTCTACCCCCCCACGCAAAAAAACAAAAATCCCATAACTACAGTTTCACTCTGTGCAATGCCAGTTTCATACAATAAAAAAGCACCATTGCCCAGGAAACCTGACAGTGATTAGGCCATAAATGTTTTTACACATCCACACACTTGCACGCAGATCTGTAAACATGTCAAAACATAAAGCTTTCAACGGTAAAGCCTGATGTTTGATTTACGGGCACAACTGACATAGATTACACTAAATCTTCTGTATGGTCAAGGTGCAAAGAAACAATTAGTTTGGCCATCAGAGTTTTAAAATTCAATTTGTCTTTGCATCTTATTGTAACCAAAGATCGTTGTGCTTTATTGGACAAAACGGCACATCTCCTAGCAGACGTCCCCATCGATCCGTTTCAGAGGTTGTACTTGTACAATACCCTTACAAAAATAGGAAATCTCTTACTTCTAATTGTCTGCATGGACTGCCATAACACACACTCCTGCTGGCTGGACTGGGGGGACTGGAGGTTGGTATACAATTTTTGGACTTTTAAACCAATGACACCTGGATAATGAAATACATATTGCTCCCATTTTCATATCAGTGTTGTCCTTTGCAGCCATGGTCATAACTTCCTGAATATCCTAAGACTGATTGTAAGTGGAGTTCTGGCTCCCATTAGAACTCTGATCACCCTCACTGTTAAAAAAAAGAAACAAATATATTTAAAAATTACAAAACAGCACAAGCCGTCAGCACTGAACACACAGCCAATGTATTTGAAGCATATTTCTGTCCTTATTTGTAATGTATTGCTAGCAAAAATAAAATACACATTTCCCATTCAAAAAAAAAGACTACAGATAAGCCGGCTACAGTAAGAGTCATGAAGGGTGAATAAGATTTATAACAGCAAGGGATATATTTTATTATCTCAAATTAATTACCATTAACAACTTATCCAGATCATTCAGAAGTACTACCGCAGATAAAAGATGTTAACTTGGGCGGAACAATTTGGAAAAATTATCTAATTGTGATTGTTCTGACAGATACTGCACATGCAATTTGATTTATGATATATTTTTTTCAAAGTCAATATTTACTATGTAAAAGATTTCAAACATGACCGAGCTTTACCATGTGACAAACCATCAAAATGTTAACTGCTTTATATTGTAATGAAAAGATTATGTTTTAAAATATTTTCCAATTGTCACAGAACAATTATCAGAAAAGCTGTGACTTGTGGTCAAGGAGTAGCATCGAAATATTTCACAACCTGTAATCAATACAATATTACTTACTGATTTCCAGCATTTAGCATACAAAATGACAAGCACAGAACAATTACCATAAAAATTATCACTAAATACAAAAACAGAATATAACTGCTACACAAAATGTCTAGTGCTGGAAGCAGTCATATTTAACCAGTCTCTCTATGACGAGTTTGTGGCTGGTATACACAGGAATGTGCGAGCCGCCGGTCGGCATCAGAAAGTTATCACTGTTATCAGTAGTCACACACGCTATATCACGCTATATCACGCATATCCTAAATCACAGCCATTGTGTTTTGCTAATCACATTGTTTCAAATTGCAAGTTGAATAAATGTGCAATGTCCAAAGTCCATTTTCTTGAACATAACATTTTTTTCTATCATTAACTTTGTGTAGTTCTAATCTAAGCTCCTTCAGGAGTAACCAATCCCTTTTTTCAAACTAACATTTAAACATCTAAGATGTAGTTGAAGGTTGACAGGATAAAGAACCAAAGATCACATTTTACAAAGAATTGTAGCATTTTTCTATCCAAAAGAAAAAACAAATCATGTTGATTTCTGGTAAATTAAACAATCATGGTTGACACTTTTCAAATCATCAATTTTATAGTGTGACTTTGCCTTTTTTGCAGATCAATCTGAGATACTTTTTCTTTCTTAGAGTATGCCCCCGTAAAATAAGAATAACTCCCAAATAATGTCATTTAACAATCCTGCAAAACCTGGCAGTAAAAATAATGCTGCATATATTTTGAAATGTTGGGTCACATTCATATACTAAACTAACAGTATCAATCATGGTAACCTACTCCTCTTATATTTGATTTTGTGAGCATGTCTGGATTTATACTCGATTGTACAGTTCAGTGGATTCATGCTCATCATGGATTAATTCTACCTTCTGCCCAACGCTACTGCAGTAGTCTTCGACTACACATGCCCCTGCAAAGGACTATTTGAACTCTCCGTTAATGAAGACATCCATAATTGCAAAAGCACACTATACATTTCCGGAGGCTATTTTCAGCAATATTTATGACCTCTTTTAAGAAGTCGAGCTTGAAATTCAAAAGACAGGATAGTGAAATGTACCTGTTTGGTGGGGGTTTTGGTTTAGGCATCTTATTGAGAATAGCAGCCATTTCTTTTCTGTCATCAAAATTCTTCCACTGATCATACAACTTTAGAATCACTCGTATAATCTCTAAAATCTAAGAATGCAGACAATACGAGAAATTCAAAGACAAATTTATAGCCTATGACATGTTAAGACACAAAGAGTGTGAAATTACTACATAGAAGATAATACATAAGCAAGTTGCTGCAACTACAGTTTAATGATGGTAAAAACTTTTCATTACAATTAAATTGGTCATTTCAACACATTTAATATCTGATGCTTTTAGATTCCAGATTAAGCATTCATCTAAATTTTGAATTGTTGAATCACAACACATTTCACTTTGTGTATGCCACCTTTGTAACTTTAATTTAAAAAAGGCCATTTTACAATTAATTTCTAAAATGAAACCAGTCCACCTTCCTTAAAATCCTGTTCCAACTAAACTGAAGAAAAAAAAAAAACAAAACACTTTTCTCTTCTCTACTGCAAGTGATGGCACTTATGCGTCATTTTAATTTTGGTTCTCCTGCCTGACTTTGACAATGATTCAGCCACTCCAGAATCCCACTTCAGTCCTATCAGACCTTAGTTTTACTCCATCAATTATGCCAACATTTGGTTTCACCATCGCACATTGCAAAGATTTCCAAATGGAACTGGGGGTTAGCTGGCCAATTAGGACAAAACATGTATTGTGTACTCTTTGTGTTATTTGGTAAGATACTGTACAACATATCTATGATCTTCTTGCAACTGAGAGGTCATGGAGGATGTTTACCAAATGGCTGTGCAACCACAAGTGTTCCCTGATAGGTAACCACCCAATAAACCAGATTACGTTTCATACCTAAGAATATAATACTCAGATCTTCACCCTGTCAAATAAATGGACCAGCCGCGTGGCGCAACGTCAGAGGCTCCACCTCAGGCATTACTATCTGAGGGAAGGCCCTTTTCTATTCCAGCATGACTGTGCCCCATTGTGCAAAGCAAGGACCATAAAGACATGGTTGGATGAGTTTAGTGTGGAAGAACTTGACTGACCCACACAGAGCCCTGACCTCACCCCCATCAAACACCTCTGAGGTGAACTGAAATGGAGATTGCAAGCCTGGCCTTCTCATCCAACATCAATGCACAAAAATGCTCCAATATCTTGTGAAAGCCTTCCAAGAAGAGTGGAAGCTGTTATAGCTGCAAAGGGGGGACCAACTACATATTAAACTCTATGTATTTCAATGCATTGTCATTAAAGTCCCTGTCAGTGTAACGGTCAGGAGTTGTGGTTACTAATGCCTCTCTCTATCAACAGAACCAAAGACGACAAACAATAATCCACCTCTGGTATTTTTGGTCATTCGCAATAACTATCTTGCACCACTCCCGTCACCGTTTCCCATCGACAATGTTGCTTCCGACTCCCCTGTGATGACATTGAGCCCGGTGCATCAAGAACATCAACTCCAGTCATTCTTTGATGACATCACTTCTGTACTTCTGCATCTGATGTCATTTCCTACCTACAATTGTGCTTGAAAGTTTGTGAACCCTTTAGAATTTTCTATATTGCTGCATAAATATGACCTAAAACATTATCAGATTTTCGCTTAAGTCCTAAAAGTAGAAAAAGAGAAACCAGTTAAACAAATGAGACAAAAATATTATACTTGGTCATTTATTTATTGAGGACAATGATCGAACATTACATATTTGTGAGTTGAAAAAGTATGTGAACCACTAGGATTAGCATTTAGTTTGAAGGTGAAATTAGAGTCAGGTGTTTTCAATCAATGGGATGACAATTAGGTGTGAGTGGGCACCCTGTGTTATTTAAAGAACAGGGATCTATCAAAGTCTGCTCTTCACAACACGTTTGTGGAAGTGTATCATGGCAAGAACAAAGGAAATTTCTGAGGACCTCAGAAAAAAAAGTTGTTGATGCTCATCAGGCTGGAAAAGGTTATAAAACCATCTCTAAAGAGTTTGGACTCCACCAATCCACAGTCAGACAGATTTTGTACAAATGAAGGAAATTCAAGACCATTGTTACCCTCCCCAGCAGTGGTCGACCAACAATGATCACTCCAAGAGCAAGGCATGTAATAGTCAGCGAGGTCACAAAAGACTCCAGGGTAACATCTAAGCAACTGAAGGCCTCTCTCACATTGGCTAATGTTCATGTTCATGAGTCCACCATCAGGAGAACACTGAACAACAATGGTGTACATGGCAGGGTTGCAAGGAGAAAGCCACTGCTCTCCAAAAAAAACATTGCTGCTCATCTGCAGTTTGCTAAAGATCACGTGGACAAACCAGAAGGCTATTGGAAGAATGTTTTGTGGACGGATGAGACCAAAATAGAATTTTGAATAGGTTATGTTCGGAGAAAGGAAAACACTGCATTCCAGCATAAGAACCTTATCCCATCTGTGAAACATGGTGGTGGTAGTACCATGGTTTGGGCCTGTTTTACTGCATCTGGACCAGGACGGCTTGCTTTCATTGATGGAACAATGAATTCTGAATTATATCAGAGAATTCTAAAGGAAAATGTCAGGACATCTGTCCATGAACTGAATCTCAAGAAAAGGTGGGTCATGCAGCAAGACAACAACCCTAAGCACACAAGTCGTTCTACCAAAGAATGGTTAAAGAAGAATAAAGTTAATGTTTTGGAATGGCCAAGTCAAAGTCCTGACCTTAATCCAATCGAAATGTTGTGGAAGGGCCTGAAGCGAGCAGTAAATGTGAGGAAACCCACCAACATCACAGAGCTAATGCTGTTCTGTACGGAGGAAAGGGGCTAAAATTCCTCCAAGCCGGTGTACAGGAATGATCAAAAGTTACCGGAAACGTTTAGTTGCAGTTATTGCTGCAAAGGGGGGGTCACACCAGATACTGCAAGCAAAGGTTCACATACTCTTGCCACTCACAAATATGTAATATTCAATCATTTTCCTTAATAAATAAATGACCAAGTATAATATTTTTGTCTCATTTGTTTAACTGGTTTCTCTTTATCTACATTTAGGACTTGAGTGAAAATCTGATGATGATTTAGGTCATATTTCACAAACTTTCAAGCACAACTGTATCTCATTTCCTGCCTCCATTTTTCTATCTAAAATGCCATGTTTTTCACGAGTTGTTGTCAAATGCCTTATTTTGATCCTCTTTTTATTATTTTCTGTCCAAAGCCTACAGACATTATACAGGGTTATTCCCCAAACCTTTTACGAGTATTCCTCAATTTATTTGTTCTCTCTCTCTCTCTGTATGTATGTATGTATGTACACACACAGGTAAAATTCCGTTACAACGAACTCCCAGGGACCTACAAAATATTTCGTTCCAAAGAAAATTTAGTTGTAATGAGATTCTGTATTTGTTACTATAGTGGTTTCTTTACCTTGCGTCCAGATGTTTGCAATCATTTCAATAGCTCCTTTTGCATTAATTTTTATCTCTTCCTGCCTACAAGTTACAGGATACAGACGAGAATTTTTCTCAGCATTTCCTTGCGATAATACACTTTCAGGGTGCGAATGATGCCCAAATCCAATGGCTGAAGCTCTGCTCAGCACAGCTTGGAGCCTGCTGCTGCCCTGGCAACAGATAAACAGTCTTCCATAGACGCGGAGATCGCACTTCGGGATGCTCTTCACGTGTTGTTCAGTTGGGGAAGGTCCTAAGACAGTTTACAAACCTCACATTTTCTTGAATGAGTGCCGCATTAATAGGAATGTTTCTTGAACGAGCATCACTGAACCACATAAAAACTGCTTTTTCGATGTCTTCAAATGCAGCAGTTCACATACGTTTGCAACCTGAGATTTTTCTTCTTTTTTAGCTCGTTCTTTAAAGAAAGTTGACAGCGTCGATGGCAAAATTCCGAATTCACTGGCAACATCTTTTTTCTGTTTACTGCAATCGAGAGCTGCAAAAATGTAAAGTTTTTCTTTCCTGTTATCGTTTTGTGTCTGCCATTTCTATAGGAGGGTGACAATGAGTTAAATTCCAATGGATGTTTTTCAAATGTTGATGAGCAATAAGCAAAAGGTATCACTGCAAACCGCAGGAAACAAAAAAAACAGTACGAGAAAAGTTTGAAGAAAGAAAAAAAAAATTAGAGTTTTTGTTTGGGGATTGTTGTGCACAACTGAGTTGCGGCCACAGAACTAGCTGCTCTGTGGAGGATTCATTGTAATCAAAGTATTTGCTGAATGTAATTCATATTAACAAGATTTTTATAGACTTGTGTCATATGGGAAAGCTGTTGGGACCATAAAAATACTTCGTTGTAATAACCAAGCTATATTTATTATTTTGTATAACTGACAAAGGTGAAAAGTCGTCATTAAAGCACAAATTGGAAAATTCGGGTAGTACTGTGTTCTCTGAATTGTATGACTTGGAGCTTCCAATTTGTAGGGTGCTCATGTTAAACTTGGATTCCCTGTCTGTCCAATAGCACGTGAACACAGCATATAAACCAGACACAAATAGGACAGAAAAAACAGAAGAATGATAGTTGTAGCAAACTAGAAGCATTACATTGCTTGATTACATGTACACTATAATGGAACTTAAACAACAGTAGAGAAGTAATGTTGTTTGTTTAAGCTATATTATAGCTTTACAATAACTGGTAGTTTGTGGCATCTAGAATGTAAAAGTAAGCATTATTTTTAGTAGAGGGCATAGTGTGACATCATAAAGTTTATAAAAATATTATGTTTGACTATCGAGAAGACACTGATAACATGTTATTTTAACCTTTCAACATAAATAGCTAAAACATGTATACTTGTGTATGCTATATGATAGAGTTGTGTTTTACAGAGAAAATAAAACATAACCCTCACAAAAGGCAATATCATTTAGGTCCTTACTATATAGATATATTGTACCTGAAACTCAAAACCTATTAACCCACTAATTTTTCTCAATTTTAAAGAAAAAAAAGCATAAGTGATCAGACAAAGCAATTTTTTTAAAAATTAAACTATTAGCCATCAAAGAGTAACAATTATTAATAACCATAGCAATAAATGAAATAATAAGATTGTCTTGTTCAAAAGTTTGCATACCCTTCCTTCTTAATATTGTGTATTTCCCCCTTCGGTGTCATTGATGGCTTGCATCTTTTTTGATAGTTGTGAATGATGCCCTTATTTTCTCAAACATTACACTCTTCTTGTCAAAAGACTTCCAGGTCCTGCAAATTCAATGGTTGATTTGCATGGACTACATGTTTGTAATCTCTCCAAAGTGGCTCAGGTCAGGTCAAGAGACTGTAATGGCCACCGAAAAATCTTTAGTTTATTCTGCTGAAGCCACCGAAGGGTCAACTTGGCCACGTTTTAGATCATCTAAATGTGCTTCACACACAGCTTATGGGTTGATGTAAGCAAATCTTCCTCCAATATTTTCTGGAAACGCACTGCATTGATTTTGCCATTAATTTTTACTAAAGTTCCTGTGCCTCTGTAGCTCTCACACTCCCAAAACAGCAGAGATCCATCTACATGCTTCACAGTGGGACAGTATCTGTATCTTTTTGACTCCTCTCCATACACAGAATTTATGGTTGTGACAATAAAGTTCAATTTTGGTTTCACTGCTCGAAATGATTTTGCTCCAGATGTTTTGAAACTTCTCTAGATTTTGTGTGGGATATTGTAAGTGGGCTGTTTTTGTGGCATTAGTAACAGCGATGACTTTTTTCTGACAACTCTGCCATGCAGCCCATTTTTGTTCAAGCATCTCCTTATTCTGCGTGCTGTTTCAAAGAAGTCTGTATTTTAGATGAAGTTGCTTGAGTTTTTTTAATTTGCATTCCAAACAATTTTCCTGGCTGTTGTGTCTGAAATCCTTGTTGGTTTGTCTGACCGTGCCTTGGTATTAACACTACTGATGGGCATTTTCAAGGCATTTGACCTTCGTGGCTATCTCAACCTGTTTTGCATGTCTATTATCAGGCCAATCATTCAAGGCCATTTAAACGTTTGATTAGGGTAATCTGTATGATTTCAGTTACAATTATGATAACTAGATGACACACAGAATTTACCTCATCATTCTGTATACAGTGTTATACATTTTGTGTTTGGCAAAATCTTACTTGATTTGTAATATTGATTAATCTGATGGATGTGGATGTGTGATTTAAATCAGCATTTTTTCAGTATGCTTACAATTTATCAGCTCAGGTTTGATTCAAAGGTGCACTAAAGGTCTTATAATAAATTTTCATATATGAAGCATTCTACTGGTGAATAGGTGAAGCTTAAAATAATCACACCTACTCCTCCGAATGAATCATTGATCATTTACAATTCTTCTTTAATTTGTTTGTTTATTTTTGAGCTACAAAAATGTAAACATATTCCTATATAAGTTTTCACCTTTTCTAGATCATTCTCCCCAAAATAACATACCCTGGTTTGAACAGTTTTTTTTTTTGTTGCTCTCAGACGCATTCAATACTGGCCAAAAAAGACCTTCTAGAAAACATATGAGCTAGCATACTTTTTTCTTAACAATAAAGTATTATGCAGAACTATTACTTACCTTTTCCATATCCACAGACAGCTCTGCAAACCACTGCCTTGCATCTTTTTGCTGTACCACACATGCGACATGCAAGCAAGCTTTAAATAAAAGTAAATGTAGTTTGTCAAATAATCAGACTTAGTATTTTGCTTTTCTGAAATAGCAAAAATGAATTAAAAATAAAATGAAAATACACTTGATATACATTAATTAAAAAAGAAACATTTTCTAGAATGAAAAAAAGTAATATTTTGTATACTTTCACAAAATTCAATTTGTTTTAGCCTGTTAACCAGCAAAACAGCTTGTGCACTACAACTTGACAAATACTATTTCTATGAACTTTTACCCAACAAGCCTGAGGTGAAACAATGCCCGATTATGTCATCTTTTAAAAAGGTCTTTAATTCACAACCTAAGTCGCAGCAAGACAAAGGCCACACATAATCCATTTCTATGTATTACATAATGTCTAGAATGTCACCAGGGGCAAAGGGATAGCGGCTGCTGGCATCCTGCCGGCAACCATTTCTTTGCTAGAACTGCCAGACACGAGACTATGCCACTTCACTGTGTCCAGACAGCAAGATTTCAGATGATCGACTGAATCACAGTCGATACAGGTTGCTGCAGTGGTCTCAATTGTCCTGAGGAATACTTGTATATGGGCTTTGACTTGTCCATCCTTTTTTCCTGACATTAATATAATAGAACACTTCTGGGATGCCCTGAATTGTGATATCTGAAGATGGAAACCTCTGGCTGTCGATGGTCACCAGCTTTGTCAGGGCTTTTTGCAGCAATGCAGTAACAGCCCATGACTTCACATGCAGAGTCATATTGCCTCTATGCAAAATACATATCGAGCAGTAATAACTGCAAAAGGTGGTCACACCAGATATCAAAATATTACAAGATGAGTTTTGTTAGTCTTTACAGTTTTGGCATTACTGTTTTGTTGCTCTACTTTGCTCATTTTTTTAAGGTTAACTCAGTAGTCAAGGTAGAAATTGTAGTCAAACAGCAAGTGTTTCCTTTTTTCCCATCAGTGCACATAATAGTATAGAGCATGTACAAAAGGCAAATGTATGTCTAAAAAGTTTATATATTTCAAAACAGAAAAAATGTCACTGGTTAAAGAACATTATTTTTAAATTAAAATAGGAAATAGCATGGATTTAAATGTTGGGGTCACAGAATTAACTGAACTTCATGACAATATAAAATTTTATGAAAACTGATTTTTAGCTGAACCATTTGAAATGTATATTATACTGCTTTTTACACTTACCAAGTGCAACCATAAATGGAGGGTATAAAAGACATAGGTCTGTTCTGTATGTGTCATTCACAATTCTCCTATTTAAAAAGAAAAGAAAAAATTAGCTAGATTGTCCATAAAAGGTATATAGCAATAAAAGCACTTGTAGAGCTTCTTATACTTTGCTAGTGATCAAAGATTGTGAGACAAGTAGAATGACTGGATACGTCATTGCAAGTTGAAAGCCTCCTGATGATTTGTTGCATGGCTCTCAGCAAGTAATTATACGTACCTGAATGCGCCATCGCAGTATGAAAAATACACTGTAAAGTTAAATATTAACAATATTTTTAAAGCATAATCCCCAAATATTGCATACACTCACCAAAAGGATTATTAGGAACCCCTGTTCAATTTCTCATTAATAGAATTATCTAATCAACCAATCACATGGCAGTTGCTTCAATGCATTTAGGAGTGTGGTCCTGGTCAAGACAATTTCCTGAACTCCAAACTGAATGTCAGAATGGAAAAGAAAGGTGATTTAAGCAATTTTGAGCATGGCATGGTTGTTGGTGCCAGACAGGCCGGTCTGAGTATTTCACAATCTGCTCAGTTACTGGGATTTTCATGCACAACCATTTCTAGGGTTTACAAAGAATGGTGTGAAAAGGGAAAAACATCCAGTATGCGGCAGTCCTGTGGGCGAAAATGCCTTGTTGATGCTAGAGGTCAGAGGAGAATGGGCCGACTGATTCAATCTGATAGAAGAGCAACTTTGACTGAAATAACCACTCGTTACAACCGAGGTATGCAGCAAAGCATTTGTGAAGCCACAACACGCACAACCTTGAGGCGGATGGGCTACAACAGCAGAAGACCCCACCGGTACCGCTCATCTCCACTACAAATAGGAAAAAGAGGCTACAATTTGCACGAGCTCACCAAAATTGGACAGTTGAAGACTGGAAAAATGTTGCCTGGTCTGATGAGTCTCGATTTCTGTTGAGACATTCAAATGGTAGAGTCAGAATTTGGCGTAAACAGAATGAGAACATGGATCCATCATGCCTTGTTACCACTGTGCAGGCTGGTGGTGATGGTGTAATGGTGTGGGGATATTTTCTTGGCACACTTTAGGCCCCTTAGTGCCAATTGGGCATCGCTTAAATGCCAAGGGCTACCTCAGCATTGTTTCTGACCATGTCCATCCCTTCATGACCACCATGTACCCATCCTCTGATGGCTACTTCCAGCAGGATAATGCACCATGTCACAAAGCTCGAATCATTTCAAATTGGTTTCTTGAACATGACAATGAGTTCACTGTACTAAAATGGCCCCCACAGTCACCAGATCTCAACCCAATAGAGCATCTTTGGGATGTGGTGGAACGGGAGCTTCGTGCCCTGGATGTGCATCCCATAAATCGCCATCAACTGCAAGATGCTATCCTATCAATATGGGCCAACATTTCTAAAGAATGCTTTCAGCACCTTGTTGAATCAATGCCACGTAGAATTAAGGCAGTTCTGAAGGCGAAAGGGGGTCAAACACTGTATTAGTATGGTGTTCCTAATAATCCTTTAGGTGAGTATATATATTGCATTTACAATAAATATGTGAAAGCTTCAACTTTGATTGCACATTTCAAATTAAACCAGAATACTGCCATGTCAAACAACATAGCAAACATGCAAGAAAGCACTACACAGTACTGCAATCAAATACTTCTAAATCTGTTTCCTTTTTACTTAGATTAATTCATATAAACTGCTGGATCTGAAAACTGAAAATATTTTAATTGCAATTCAGTTTAATTAATATTAATTTCTCTCTTAAGTAATTACTGTACACTGCAAGTAAAGAAACTACATATAGTACCATGCCAAAGGCAGAAGCATGTCTTCTTGTCCCATATCCTGAACATACTGAAGAAGTGGTCTATACGGATGATAAACAATTAAACAACAATCCTAGAAAAAAGTATAAAGAGTTTATATAAAAACATTCATTCTGTCAAAATATATGCATGCATTATTGAATATATCAAAGATCAATACTTTTAAACATACAGTAAGCAGCAGCTTATTAGTTCTAGGAATGCAATTTAATACCTAAAACAACAGTAAAAATCACAAAATCAGACCAGATTTTAATTCATGAGCAAAAACAAGCTTTAGCTACAAACACAAACACTAATCTTTGTTTTCACTCTGATTAATAAAAATGTATGAAAACTAATCACCACCTGGTCATTCCCTCAAGCACTTTCATTTTACCAAGCACTAATGCAGCCTAATTACTGGCAATTGCAATGAACCCAAAAAAAAAAATAAAACAAATATTTGACAATATGTGTCTTTTACTTTGAAAGCTAATGTAGAAAACGTGTTTGTGAACTTACTGTCTGACTATTCCTTAAGTGTAATGATTGTGTAGCTGAAACTATATTCTGTAAGCAACATCTTTCTCATGTAAATGCTGAAGCAGTGATTTATGGTGATCTGGAAAACCGTGCTGAAAAACAAAGAAACACCCTGCTAAAGTTTACGACTGCACTGAGTCTCACCTAAAACGTGAAGTGTTATATTTTCACTGATTTCTGAAGTCATTTGAAATTGAGAAGTGTAAAGTCTACTCTATTATGCTGATTTAAGTCAGTGTGCATTTCTTAATACACAACACAGGCTGTTTTCTAGTCAGTTTATGAAAGCTTGCCTCTTAAGGTATATATTTTTTTAATATATACAGTGGTGTGAAAACTATTTGCCCCCTTCCTGATTTCTTATTCTTTTGCATGTTTGTCACACAAAATGTTTCTGATCATCAAACACATTTAACCATTAGTCAAATATAACACAAGTAAACACAAAATGCAGTTTTTAAATGATGGTTTTATTATTTAGGGAGAAAAAATCCAAACCTACATGGCCCTGTGTGAAAAGTAATTGCCCCTTGTTAAAAATAACCTAACTGTGGTGTATCACACCTGAGTTCAATTTCCGTAGCCACCCCAGGCCTGATTACTGCCACACCTGTTTCAATCAAGAAATCACTTAAATAGGAGCTGCCTGACACAGAGAAGTAGACCCAAAGCACCTCAAAAGCTAGACATCATGCCAAGATCCAAAGAAATTCAGGAACAAATGAGAACAGAAGTAATTGAGATCTATCAGTCTGGTAAAGGTTATAAAACCATTTCTAAAGCTTTGGGACTCCAGCGAACCACAGTGAGAGCCATTATCCACAAATTGCAAAAACATGGAACAGTGGTGAACCTTCCCTGGAGTGGCCGGCCGACCAAAATTACCCCAAGAGCGCAGAGAAGACTCATCCGAGAGGTCACAAAAGACCCCAGGACAACGTCTAAAGAACTGCAGGCCTCACTTGCCTCAATTAAGGTCAGTGTTCACGACTCCACCATAAGAAAGAGACTGGGCAAAAACGGCCTGCATGGCAAATTTCCAAGACGCAAACCACTGTTAAGCAAAAAGAACATTAGGGCTCGTCTCAATTTTGCTAAGAAACATCTCAATGATTGCCAAGACTTTTGGGAAAATACCTTGTGGACTGATGAGACAAAAGTTGAACTTTTTGGAAGGCAAATGTCCCGTTACATCTGGCATAAAAGGAACACAGCATTTCAGAAAAAGAGCATCATACCAACAGTAAAATATGGTGGTGGTAGTGTGATGGTCTGGGGTTGTTTTGCTGCTTCAGGACCTGGAAGGCTTGCTGTGATAGATGGAACCATGAATTCTACTGTCTACCAAAAATCCTGAAGGAGAATGTCCGGCCATCTGTTCGTCAACTCAAGCTGAAGCGATCTTGGGTGCTGCAACAGGACAATGACCCAAAACACACCAGCAAATCCACCTCTGAATGGCTGAAGAAAAACAAAATGAAGACTTTGGAGTGGCCTAGTCCTGACCTGAATCTAATTGAGATGCTATGGAATGACCTTAAAAAGGCGGTTCATGCTAGAAAACCCTCAAATAAAGCTGAATTACCACAATTCTGCAAAGATGAGTGGGCCAAAATTCCTCCAGAGCGCTGTAAAAGACTCATTAAAAGTTATCGCAAATGCATGATTGCAGTTATTGCTGCCAAGGGTGGCCCAACCAGTTATTAGGTTCAGGGGGCAATTACTTTTTCACACAGGGCCATGTAGGTTTGGATTTCTTTTCTCCCTAAATAATAAAAACCATCATTTAAAAACTGCATTTTGTGTTTACTTGTGTTATATTTGACTAATGGTTAAATGAGTTTGATGATCAGAAATATTTTGTGTGACAAACATGCAAAAGAATAAGAAATCAGGAAGGGGGCAAATAGTTTTTCACACCACTGTATATTACAATAAAATATTTTCCTGAACATGGCAACACAAATCACCTTACTTGTACATACCATATTTTAAAGCAGGGCAAAAGTCAAGTAACTGCTAATCCAAGCATCATTTATCAAGACCCACAAACTACAGCAAACAGTCCTACACTGTTTTAATCTAATATTAGCAATGCACATAACTTGCACTTGTCCTATATTTAAAATTTTGGCAGCACATAAGAATATGAAGAAAAGAGGAGGATGTAGTGAATAAGAAAATGTAAAATAAGGACTGGCTGATTGCTATACTTAACTACTAAGAATTCATATTTAATTGCTGCATGAATATCAACTTGCAGTGTTTACAAAATGTTGACCATAATAGTAATTCTCTATTTGAATCAAATATCACAAAGCCAAGCAAGATGTGCTTATGACCAAATATCTTATACAAGAAATGTAATTGAATTTACACTGTAAGGTATTCAGTGAAAGTAAACCATGGAAAGAAAATCTACTGGACATGCTTCTATTTTGTAACTGTAGAAATGTAGACTTCTGATGTTGTGCCTCACATATATGATTACAGACAACTTTATGTTTTTTCTACTGCTCAGTAAATTTTAATGACATCCCTTTGCCCACCACTGCAACAAAATATACAGAACTGCTGTTTTATCCTTTTTCCATCTACATTACTGACTGAGCATTACAGTCAAAGTGTTTATAATTTTTGGCAAAGCTTAATAGTTTAATATTTTTTTTTGTTGAAACCTCTATTCAAAAACCATTTCAAGTATTTCCAATTTCAAATGCCAGCAAGCTAAAGAGTCTTTGTCACTGATGCTACACTCAAACATTACTTAAAATTTAGTTCTTGCTCTCTCAAGGTCAATGAGATCTCTACATTTAGCCATACATGTCATCATAAGTAGTAACTTGGTCTGCCTATCAGTTTCACACTTGACTTAAGCAAGTTGCGATTTTAACTGCCAAAATATGTTAAAGATAACATTTGCAGAAAAGCAACTGTTTTCAATATAATTTGTATTCAAGCATTTTTTATTTTGTAATTTACCTTTATGATAGCTATACCAGTGTGTGCAGAGGATACCACTAGAGTAGCTGATAGTACACTACAGTATATTCTTTAAGAATGTTTTTTTGTTCAGTTTCATGATAAACTACAAGTAATGTGTACGGAATTATGCTATCACATGCTTGTTCACTATATGAGATCCTTATTGTAACAAAGATATTTGCTATTTTCAGCACTCAACTAACACCTCTCCTGTTTAACCTGTTGTGTCTCAACCTCTCTTGCCTGGCGTTTCCTCTCTTGATCACATCCCTGTTCACCTTCTCTGCCATTTCGGGATGTCTCGCTCATCTTCTTTCTACTTTTTGATTGACACCAATGGTAAGCAGGCCCTCATTACTCAGTGAGTGAACCAGGAACTTTCAAACACCCAACACATCGTGTCATCACCCCTACCACTGAACCAAAAGACATAAATTGATTAATCAGACCAAAGCCAAACTGACCAATCAGATTGCTTAGAGAGACTGTCCCTCTCTCCTACACACACTGAATAACATTTTATCATATATAAAGATAGCATGTTTCACCCATTATTCCTTGACTTACAGTTGATCCACTGCAAATGATTACAACTTACAAAAATCTCTTTCAAGATGTCTACGTTATCCAAAAAATTCAACTGCAGCACAGTGCAATGAATCAGCAAATCCAGACATTATTTTCCACTGTGTCCCTGAACCAGTTCATGTTTAACAGTGAAAACAGCACATCACTGCAGTATACAAAATTTTGTATGTTTAAAGAAGCATGTGCTTACAGATAAAGTTAGGCCATATTCATGTCATTTGAACCCCCAGCTGCCATAGGGTGGTTATAATATACAGTTAAGTCCATAAGTATTTGGACAGAGAAAACTTTTTTCTAATTTTGGTTCTGTACATTACCACAATGAATTTTAAATGAAACAACTCAGATGCAGTTGAAGTGCAGACTTTCAGCTTTAATTCAGTGGGGTGAACAAAAAGATTGCATAAAAATGTGAGGCAGCTAAAGCATTTTTTTAACACAATCCCTTCATTTCAGAAGCTCAAAAGTAATCGGAGAATTGACTCAAAGGCTAGGTGTGGGCAAGTCCGTCGTTCTGTCATTATCAATTAAGCAGATAAAAGGCCTGGAGTTGATTTGAGGTGTGGTGCTTGCATGTGGAAGTTTTTGCTGTCAATAGACAACATGCGGTCAAAGGAGCTCTCCATGCAGGTGAAAGAAGCCATCCTTAGGCTGCGAAAACAGAAAAAAAACCCATCCGAGAAATTGCTACACTATTATTATTGCTATTACGAGTGGCAAAACCTACAATTTGGCACATCCTGAGAAAGAAAGCAAGCACTGATGAACTCAGCAACACAAAAAGACCTGGATGTCCACAGAAGACAACAGTGGTGGATGATCGCAGAATCATTTCCATGGTGAAGAGAAACTCCTTCACAACAGCCAACCAAGTGAACAACACTCTCCAGGGTGTTGATATCGATATCCAAGTCTACCATAAAGAGAAGACTGCATGAAAGAAAATACAGAGGGTGCACTGCAAGGTGCAAGCCACTCATAAGCCTCAAGAATAGAAAGGCTAGATTGGAATTTGCTAAAGAACATCTAAAAAAGCCAGCACAGTTCTGGAAAAACATTCTTTGGACAAATGAAACCAAGGTCAACCTCTACCAGAATGATGGCAAGAAGAAAGTATGGAGAAGATGTGGAACAGCTCATTATCTAAAGCATACCACATCATCTGTAAAACACGGTGGAGGCAGTGTGATGGCATGGGAGTGCATGGCTGCCAGTGGCACTGGAACACTAGTGTTTATTGACGACTAGCAAAATACCCGCGCTTCGCAGGGGCGAAGTACTGCATTAAAATTTTTATTAAGAAGAAAATTAAACCTTTTTAAACTGAGGGAAAATATGCCAATAATTGTTTGTTAAGGATCTCTTTGTATACCATGTTGTTAGTTCGGCCCTCCAGTTGTAACATGACCAAGCTGTGCGCTGAGCTTACTCTTGAGCATGCAACTTACAGTTGGCCATGTGAACAGTAATCTTGTCTCAAATCTCACAGCTTGGATTGCTGCTGTCATAATCGGTTTGAGTTTCATTTTTTGTTTCAATTACGACAGTATTTGCAGGATTTGTTGTGTTGAAGTGACATTCGGCATCTGTCAAGCGTTGTAAGCACACAACCGGTTTCATCGATAAAATCACACCCAGCTTTTGAGAGATTAAACATTCATAAACATCAAAGTGTCCACTACTAAAATCATCACCTGTGAATCTAAGATGTTTAAGAGGCATTGGCGGTTGTCGAAAGGTGTAAAATATTTGGCCATTTCGGTACACTTGAAAGCGACAACCGAACAATTCAGGGGCAGCCATCAACTCACATGCAGAACCATAGGTGAAGGGCTTAAGCATTTCACTCTTATAGTGTTCCTGTGTAGTATAATTATCTCCTGTACCGTCATCAGTCCACACCTTGAACCTGTCCCAGTCATTCAATACATAAGATACAATGTTCCTCTGGATATCAAGAGTGAGCCTGATATGGCCGTGCAATATGTAACAAAGAGAATGGAAAAGGTAGGTGCCATCTCCGGGCATGGAAACCACTCGGTAAGTGACAGTTCTTTGATCGATAGTGATCACCTCGATAGACACGGTAATGGGGGTTGGAATGATAAAGGAAATGGGTACCTGAGCAATGTAAAGTAAGTCTAAAATACCTATACAATAACTATAATTGTAATAAACAAACAATAAAACAGCAGAGAAGCCGTGGATTAAACAAAAAGGCTGTAGTTATCAGTAGGGAGACGTGAATCCCGTGGCAAAGCAAGGAAGGGAACGTAGAGACTGGAGCGACGGACGGTCTTATATAGGCAGGCAGCCAACAACGTGGGAGGCGTTGGGATGGGGGACCCAACGCCACCTCACATGGTGACCGAGCTGCAGGCTATGGACGTATATATGTACGTAAGTAGGATTCAGTTAGCGTTGGGAACCCGTGTACCAAATTTCTTGAAGATGGGCCCATAAGTAACAAAGACTGTTGAAAAGTTCAATATGGCGGCCGACAGTGGCATCATACCACCGAAATAAGTATGTACATTGGTTTCAGTTAGTGCAGGGAAGCCGCCTACCAAATTTCGAGAAGATCGGGACATAAATATGAAAGTTCAACATGGCGGACATTGTTGACCGTTATGACAATTACGCGTAGAATTTCTAAATGAAACCTGATTAACTTTTGTAAGTAAGCTGTAAGGAATGAGCCTGCCAAAATTCAGCCTTCTACCTACACGGAAAGTTATAGAATTAGTGACGTTTGGAAAATTCAATATGGCGGCCGACAGTGGCATCATACCACCGAAATAAGTACGTACATCGGTTTTGGTTAGCGCAGGGAAGCCACCTACAAAATTTCATGAAGATGGGGCCATAAATAAGAAAGTTCAACATAGCGGACGTTGTCGACCGTTATGACCGTTACGTGTAGAATTTCTAAATAAAACCTGCTTAACTTTTGTAAGTAAGCTGTAAGGAATAAGCCTGCCAAATTTCAGCTTTCTACCTACATGGGAAGTTGGAGAATTAGTGATGAGTCAGTGAGTGAGTGAGTCAGTCAGTCAGTGAGGGCTTTGCCTCTTATTAGTATAGATGTGACACAGGACAGAAGCAGCCAAATGAATTCTGAGGTGTTCAGAGACATACTGTCTGCTCAAATCCAGCTAAATGCAGTCAAATTGATTGGGTGGTGTTTCATGATACAGTTGGACAATGACCTAAAACATACAGCCAAAGCAACCCAGGAGTTTATTAAAGCAAAGAAGTGGAAACTTCTTGAATGGCCAAGTCAATCACCTGATCTTAACCCAATTGAGCATGCATTTCACTTGTTGAAGACTAAACTTTGGAAAGAAAGGCCCACAAACAAACAGCAACTGAAATTCGCTGCAGTAAAGGCCTGGCAGAACATTAAAAAGGAGGAAACACAGCATCTGGTGATGTCCATGAGTTCAAGACTTCAGGCTGTCATTGCCAACTAAGAGTTTTCAACCAAGTATTAGAAGTTAACATTTTATTTCCAGTTATTTAATTTGTCCAATTATTTTTGAGCCCCTGAAATAAAGGGATTGTGTTAAAAAATGCTTTAGTTGCCTCACATTTTATGCAATCTTTTTGTTCAACCCACTGAATTAAAGCTGAAAGTCTGCACTTCAACTGCATCTGAGTTGTTTCATTTAAAATTCATTGTGGTAATGTACAGAACCAAAATTAGAAAAAAAGTGTCTTTGTCCAAATATTTACGGACCAAACTGTATTTAAAGAAACAAAACACACGCACACACACACAATGGCTTGTATCATAAATTTGACTTTAAAAATTGCTGTTTGCCTTAATGTATGCTTAATTCAAAATCACATTTATTGGCCAATTAAGCATGCATACAAGGAATTTGGTGCCAGTTTTAGTGTCTCAGTATAAGTTTACATAATCAACATACACACTGTCAATCACACAGCCGAGATAAAAAAAACGAGAATGTAAAAAAAAAAAAAACTACAAATATATATATATATATACTAATAAAAGGCAAAGCCCTCATTGATTCACTCACTCACTGACTCATCACTAATTCTCCAACTTCCCGTGTAGGTAGAAGGCTGAAATTTGGCAGGCTTATTCCTTACAGCTTACTTACAAAAGTTGGGCAGGTTTCATTTCGAAATTCTACGCGTAATGGTCATAACTGGAACCTATTTTTTTGTCTATAATAGACTTCTGCTCAATGCCCGTGGAAGGCAAAGTTACGCCTCCCACGTAATTTAGTGCCTGCCCATATAAGGCCGTCCGTCAGCGGCAATCCAATAGAAACACTGCCGCTAAATATTCACGGGTGAAGGACTGTGCTTATGCAGAGGAAGATGAGATGGTCAGGGTGGTGTTTGGCACAAACTCGGCGAAACTGCGAGAGAAACTTTTAAGTGCCAGGTCTCAGCTAACATTAAATACAGCCGTGGACATCGCACAAGATGGCACCAGCACTATTGGGAACCTTCGATACATGTACACCGAGCGGCTCACGTGAAATGACGCAGTGCACAGACAAAAAGCAACAGTTCCAAAGAGTGCTGAACAAAAACCGAATTACACAATTGAGAAGGCAGCAAAAAAATATGAAGCGTGTGATACATACAAGCATATTCATAAGTGCAGCTACTGCAGAAACAAAGCACACGTTGGAAAAAGTCAATTTCCCGCTAAAGAAAGATCGTGTAAAAAAAAAAAAACCCGTGCATGCAGTGTGTCACATCTCCGATAAAGAGAAAGACGAGCTGTTTATTGATGCAGTAAGAAACGATTCGATGAATGAAAGCTGTTATCTTTACAACGATTGACAAACACGGAATGTAACTTGAACACAACACATCCTACAAATACAAACCTGATTGAAAGAAATGATAATCAAATCCTTGATGACAGCAACACTCATAACACTAACAAAACAATTACTGTATATTGACAATTATGTTACATTACTTTTAAAATGTTCCCTTTTCTTTTTCATAACTTCTTTAACACACTACTACTATATATGTATGTATATATGTGTGTGTATATATATATATATATATACATATACATATATATACATATATATATATATATACATATACATATACATATACATATACATATACATATATACACACACACACACACACACACACACACACACACAGTGATCCTCGCTATATCATCACGCTTGACTTTCGGCTTCACTCTATCTCAATTTTTTCTCATACACGCTTACGTCACTACGCATGCGCTTTCTGAGAACTTTTATCTAAGCCCTACGATGGCTACGATCTAAGCCTTCTGACAATAAAACTAAGCGCCAGAGGAAGATGCTTACTATCCAGGAGAAGGTGAAACTCTTGGATATGATTAAAGATGGCAATACCATACAAAAGCCTCCTCACGCATATGAAATGACAGCGCCAGCAACTGTCTATCAAGATGTTCTTCAGCCGCGCACCCAGACACCCACTGCCTACTCCTAGTACTTCTTCACTGAAGACAACTATGCACCTGCTGAAGATACTGCACCACCTCTGAAGACTCTCCTACTGAGGTCGTGCCTTCATAGGTTAGTGGTTGTGTGCAATTAAATGTACAGTACAATAATCTACTAGATAAAGCGTTCGGGATTGTCCTTCCGTCCCGTGAGTGCAAAGCGTAGCGGTATTCCGCTTATTACAGACTTACTACTTGCGGCTTGAGGTGCGAAGCGACGCAATGTGAGCAGATTTCTGGTGCTGTCACCGTTCCCTTGCTTTTGTGCGCGATGCGCTGGAAAAATAGACAAAATTATGTCTCTGGAAATAATTAATGTTGATGGAGTACAAATGCCTCATCGCGTAGTAAATATCAGAGGAGATGGTGCTTGCTTTTTCTCATCTATAGCTTATTTAGTGCATGAAACTCCGCCTTTAGCGGTACAGATTCGGGCTGACATTGTACGACTTTGGACAGGCACTTGAGTGGATTAAAAAAAAAAAACTTAGGTTATTCGGGAGATGTTATGAATGGGCACTTTGATGTTCTTATTCCCTACGCTAACACATGCCTGATGTACACATGAAGCGCACAAAATTTGAGGATAAAAGTCGGTCGCCTTAAAAGGCGAGTGTGCCTAGTAATATGATATTTGTAACGTCTAATATGTCTTATTTTCTCTTATTTTGTCTAATATATTGGGTAATACGAGTGTAATGGTGACTAAAGGGTGTTATTTCATGTCTAGAGGGCTCTAATAATGTTAAAAAACGTATTTAGAAGGTCGTAAACAGGTTTTCTATACTCTATTTATAAATCGAATATTTTCGCAGTTAAAGAATCCTACTTTGCGAAAATTCACTTATCACGGTAGAGTCTAGAATGGAATTAACCATGATAAGCGAGGGTTCACTGTATATGTGTATATATATATATATATATATATATATATATATATATATATATATATATATATATATATATATATATATATATATGTATATATATATGTATATATATATGTATATATATATATATATATATATATATATATATATATATATATATATATATATATATATACACACAGTGGTGTGAAAAACTATTTGCCCCCTTCCTGATTTCTTATTCTTTTGCACGTTTGTCACACAAAATGTTTCTTATCATCAAACACATTTAACCATTAGTCAAATATAACACAAGTAAACACAAAATGCAGTTTTTAAATGATGGTTTTTATTATTTAGGGAAAAAAATCCAAACCTACATGGCCCTGTGTGAAAAGTAATTGCCCCCTGAACCTAATAACTGGTTGGGCCACCCTTAGCAGCAATAACTGCAATCAAGCGTTTGCGATAACTTGCAATGAGTCTTTTACAGCGCTCTGGAGGAATTTTGGCCCACTCATCTTTGCAGAATTGTTGTAATTCAGCTTTATTTGAGGGTTTTCTAGCATGAACCTCCTTTTTAAGGTCCTGCCATAGCATCTCAATTGGATTCAGGTCAGGACTAGGCCACTCCAAAGTCTTCATTTTGTTTTTCTTCAGCCATTCAGAGGTGGATTTGCTGGTGTGTTTTGAACCATTGTCCTGTTGCAGCACCCAAGATCGCTTCAGCTTGAGTTGACGAACAGATGGCCGGACATTCTCCTTCAGGATTTTTTGGTAGACAATAGAATTCATGGTTCCATCTATTACAGCAAGCCTTCCAGGTCCTGAAGCAGCAAAACAACCCCAGACCATCACACTACCACCACCATATTTTACTGTTGGTATGATGTTCTTTTCTGAAATGCTGTGTTCCTTTTACGCCAGATGTAACGGGACATTTGCCTTCCAAAAAGTTCAACTTTTGTCTCATCAGTCCACAAGGTATTTTCCCAAAAGTCTTGGCAATCATTGAGATGTTTCTTAGCAAAATTGAGACGAGCCCTAATGTTCTTTTTGCTTAACAGTGGTTTGCGTCTTGGAAATCTGCCATGCAGGCCGTTTTTGCGAAGTCTCTTTCTTATGGTAGGGTCTCAATTACTTCTGTTCTCATTTGTTCCTGAATTTCTTTGGATCTTGGCATGATGTCTAGCTTTTGAGGTGCTTTTGATCTACTTCTCTGTGTCAGGCAGCTCCTATTTAAGTGATTTCTTGATTGAAACAGGTGTGGCAGTAATCAGGCCTGGGAGTGGCTACGGAAATTGAACTCAGGTGTGATATACCACAGTTAGGTTATTTTTTAACAAGCGGGCAATTACTTTTTCACACAGGGCCATGTAGGTTTGGATTTTTTTTCTCCCTACATAATAAAAACGATCATTTAAAAACTGCATTTTGTGTTTACTTGTGATATATTTGAATAATGGTTAAATGTGCTTGATGATCAGAAACATTTTGTGTGACAAACATGCAAAAGAATAAGAAATCAGGAAGGGGGCAAATAGTTTTTCATACCACTGTATATGTATGTATGTATATATATATATATATGTATGTATATATATATATATATATATATATATATATATATATATACACACACACACACACACACATTATATATATATAACATTCTTTTCGCGTTTGAAACAGAAATTACGTATGACCACGCGAAACGGAAATTACTTATGACCACAGAACATATTATAATACAGGAACTAATCACTTCGTTTGTGAATGCCATTTTTATATCGTCTTTATGAAATATTATTTGTGTGAGAGTTACTTTACCGATATTGAAAAGAAGTAAACACAAACACGCCGATCTATCCCATAGAAGTGTGTCCCGTGTCGCCCTCTCCCAGCCCTCCTGTCTGTACTCCAGCACTGAGCCATCCACCGTCAGGCGCGATCTGACAGATAAGTTTTATTTATTCGTCCACGTGACTGTCGTGGAAACTGCCACATTATAACTTTTTTTTTTTTTTTTTAATTGCCAGTACTTGATATTAGAAGAGATGAGGAAAACAGCTTTGCGTCTTTCTACTTTTTAACTGCGCCGAGCTGTAAACAATGTGAAGATGAGACAACCTTCAGCGGCGAGGGGTCATGAGTACAAAGTGGATGCTCGGAGGCACGGAATGTCGGGCTGCTCTGCTGGGACGAGAGCTTTGCAGTTTCGGGCGGCGTCCTATCTTCTCGCACTGTTTGTAACACTTGAGTGCCCCGTCGGCTCCTGGGAGAGTAGAAATCATTACAAATGAGTGTGACCGGCACCATTGAAGCAAAACTCCCTTTGTAAATTGCGCTTCACGACTACTTACTGTACCTTAAGGTTGAGTTCAGGTCACTAAAACCCCGCAACATTCAAGGTTGCTTTTGTGATGAATTCTTTTAAGAAGATGGAGGGTTTACATCTAAGAAGATGTACCGACCTCTTCATGTTAAGTTTTGGACTTGGGAATTGTTTGGACCTTCTGCCTGTTAAGCACGGAAGGGCAGCATCCACATTTCTCAGAATATTTTTTCTCTTAAATCACCTAAATCACTCTCTTAAATCTGCCTGTGGCGCATGCGTGCCTGCGCCTGCCTGTGTCTGTCTCTCTTGCTCGCTTGTGCATGCGTGCGCGCGCGCCTGCCTGTGTCTCTCGAGCGTGCGTGCGCCTGCCTGTGTCTCTCGAGCGTGCGTGCGCCTACCTGTGTCTCTTGAGCGTGCATGTGCCTGCCTGTGTCTCTCTCTCTCGCTGCACAGGGAGAGACTGAACACATGCGGAAATCATCGGCGCGTACAAACCGAAAGGGAAACTGGCTCGTTTGTATACCTAGTGTGTGGTCGTGAACAAATGCAAAAGTTTGGCAAACTTTTTGGTCATAACCCGATTTGTACGTGTTCAGAGACGTTCATGAACCAAGGTTTCGAGGTAATGTGTAAAATTATAACATAGTTGATGTTTAATAGGCTTTTTCTTAACACCTCCCATTATCCGACATTTTTGCCTATCCAATGTTCTGCCGGCCCGTTTATGTCGGATAAGCGAGATTCTACTGTGTGTGTGTGTATATATATATATATATATATATATATATATATATATATATATATATATATATATATATACACATATACATATACACAGACAGCATATATACATACATACACATACAAAATGCATAGTGCAGCTCAGTGCAAGAAATGCTTAAATAAACTCTGAAAAACAAGAATTAACAATATGTAGACAGTATCGCAAGACCCCAGGAGGCCTGAGGGGTGCAGTGTCCTACCTAACTAAGCTGAACTAACCATTTGTGAGCTTGATGGCCTGTGGGAATAACTGTTCTTATATCTGCTTGTTTTGGCATATGTTAATTTATAATAACTGGCCAATGGAAGAAGCTCAAAAAGGTTGTGGCCTGGATGGGAGGGGTTGGTGATGATTTTCCCTGCCCATTCCATGACTCTAGAATAGTAAAGTTCCTGTAAGGTGGGCAGACTGGCACCAATGATATTTTTGGCAGACCTGACTACTCGTTGTAGTCCGTTTCTGTCATGTTTAGTCACTGATCCAAACTAGACTGTTATGGGTGAGCTGAGAACAGACTCAATGACTGCTGTGTAGAAATAAATCGGCAGCTCCTAAGGAAGGTTGAACTTCCTCAGCTGTCGCAGGAAGTACACTGGCTTTTATGCCTTTTTATGATGGATCCTACATTGGTCTCCCATTTCAAGTCCCGAAAGATAATAGACCTGAGAAACATGAAGGTTTCCACAGTTATCACAACAGTATTAAGTATGGAGTAAGGGGATAATATTGTGGGATCTCTCCTAAAGTCCACTGTAATCTAAACAATTTTGAAAGTGATTAGCTCCAGATTGTTCTGACTACACCAAAGGGGCAGCTGCTCAACCTCCTATCTGCATGCAGATTCATCACCATTCCTCAGGAGCCCAACAATGGTTGAGTCATCAGCATTTTTTAAACGTTTTACAAATTTATTCATGCTCATAAACATTTCATAAAACAGGGGCATTAACTGCTATAGTTTAGTGTATAACTTCCAAAATGAATAACAACTAAGTAATTAATAAATATATGAAATAAAGTTAAGGCCACATATTATATTTAACAGCTTTTAAAACCGTGTTTTCTTATTCTTTTATGAGACTTACCATTAGTTCCAAGAGATAAAATTCACATTCCAGTATCTGTGCCATAAAAAACAAGTACTTGAATTAACAAAAAGAAGTATTAATAACAAACAATGCATTTAAAATGTTCTCTGTCAACTCAAATATACAGATTAAAAAGTAATTGGGTTAAATTTACATTGATGTCTAATTGAATGTCTCAGTGAAGGCAACATTACTTAAACTGATCAGTTGTTCCTTTTATCCATTATTGAATATCAAAAATACAGCTTTGATAGTTGTTAATACAAACAATGTTAGAACATCAGTTCCCACACTTAACAAATTAAATATATTCCTATTAATATTTGGCACAGAAATATTGATTAAAGAGATATTATTTAAGAGTTATTCAAAGACTCTAAAATGTAAGTACTGCCCATATGTCAAATTAAACAGTCCATATTGTACCCTCGAAGTACACCACAAGTTTTAACCCTGCTTTGTGGTATGTAGCATGTTCATGTCAAGTTGGTGCTTTCCATAACATGCTGTAAACTTTCAAAGCAACTGTACAATGAAAGTGGGAACTACTGTTACAAACATATCCAGACAAATAACAAGACTTAAAGAAGTAAAATTACTACATTATATCAACTGATCCAAATCTAAAATTAATACATACATGATTCATTCTGTATGGAAATTCCTTTGGAAAAGCATATGAGAACCTAGTCTTTACTAAAATGACAAAAAAGAAATCATTTAGTGAAGCAGAAAAAGAAAGGTGGTAGTATATCAGTTAAGGTATATAATCAGTTTTGAGCAAAAGAAATCCACATACTCCTTAAGAAGAATGTCTAATAATGTATATATAGCATTGAATGCATGTTAGAATTAAGCATCAAAAATATCACCTTCCAGGTAAACTTTGAACTTTCAGTTTACTTTATAAATTACTGATTTTTAACAAAATTTATTGTATAAAACAATTAACTCTTCAAATTAAATAATTAGATATTAAGATAACTATACAGCAATTTACTCAGAATAATACATTATAAAACTATTTCCTTTTAAATTAAATTTATAGATTATTTGAAGTGTTCCTTCATAATTAGCTACTATATTTCTACAAATACTTACATACAGATGTAGCTGCAGATATCAAACGGGTGTTTGAAACAACACCAAATTCCTAAATTTGTACAGAGAAAAAAAATGTTTACCACTGAATTCGACAATTCAAAGTTTATAAAAACAGATCAAAATTAAATGATACCTCAACTTTGGATGCCAAAAATACACAGGTTGGTGCCATAAGAACTGGATCTATACTCTTTAGGGAGTATCTGTAAATAAATATAATTTACCTTATCAGCTGTCAACAATACTGAAATATATTTGACTGTTCACACAAACCATGTTTCTCTGTTATAATAAACAGTATAATACAAATATCACAGTATAATAAATGGATAATTTCAGAACACAATTGTAGGAAAGACTCCCTATTATAATAAAAATACTAAACAGTGTGTAATAAAAGTAACAGTGAACATACATTTTAGGACTAACATGATAACATTTTATAGGCTTTCCTTTACATTTTATTTACTGTAGCAAGTATTACCAATATATTACACCAATATATTACATTTATAAGGATCTTAAAGCATGTTGAAAACGTTCACCATATTTTCCTTTCTTCTTTATATTTGTAAAATGTTACCTGGCATAGAATCTTTTAAAGTAAACTGTTGCTGTGGCTATTACTTGTTGTCTAAGTTTCAGGTGTTCTCCTAAGGCTTGAATAACTGCAAAAAAACAGACATATTAGCATACATTCTGGATCTGAATTTATTTAAAAAAAGGGTATTGTCAGGTCAAAAAGTGTATAATTCACTGCCTGCAACCTTATGAAATTACTTGTAATACATTGTTCATAAATATTAATTAGATATACTATTCCCGATTTAGATAAGCACTGTATTCTACCAGATTAGCTACAGGCCAATTAATCTCTCTTGTTATTTTAAAGCACCTTTAACATAAACTTACATTTAACATAAAAATACAATGAACTGGATATCTGCTTATACTGCAAAAAAGAGTTGCTTTTGAAATGTAACGACTTTCATCCCAGAACAAAATTGACATTTTTTTTTTTTTATCTTTCTTTGTATGTAAACAGGCTCAATTAAACCTTTTATTTATAAACATTTGAGACAGAAAAAAATCAATTCTATTTATTTTTACATATTCCACTTTATAAAACACTCCAATACCCCTAACCCCATATTAAAAGATGTAGCAGTTACCTTAACTGGAAATTTCAAATTGGCCTCTGCACTAGTGTGAGCTTGGGTATATGTATGAGTGGGCTGGATTGACTGGCACCCAGTATGGCATGGTTTCCTGCTTTGCACAGGGTCCTGCCACCTGCTTGCTCATCAAATAAATATGACATCTCTTGGCGCAGGTATTTAAAAAAAAAAAAAAAAAAACTCCATCCATCCATCCATTATCCAACCCGTTATATCCTAACTACAGGGTCACAGGGGTCTGCTGGAGCCAATCCCAGCCAACACAGGGTGCAAGACAGGAACAAACCCCGGGCAGGGTGCCAGCCCACTGCAGGGCACGCACACACACACACACCAAGTACGGACTAGAGACAATTTAGAATCGCCAATGCACCTAACCTGCATGTCTTTGGACTGTGGGAGGAAATCCACGCACACACGGGGAGAACATGCAAACTCCATGCAGGGAGGACCCGGGAAGCGAACCCAGGTCTCTTAACTGCAAGGAAGTAGCGCTACCACTGCGCCACCATGCTGCCATATCATCAAAATATCTTTTCTAATAAACATTAAAGGTAATACCCCATCCAAAAATAATAATTTGTGTATCTTTATGATGGTATTAATGTGTGCTGCTGTTGTATGGTTATTTTTGTTGTTCTTTAGTTAATTTTTACATTTTTAAATATTTTCTGTTTGTAATTATGTATCATTCAAATGTCCGGACATTCCTTGTGTTTTGTGTGTTGAGCCCCTCTGGGGCAGTGCCACCCTGATGCCACCACTCCTGAGCCTATCCTTTAGCTATTAAATTGCAGCAGAAAAGGCTCAGGCACAGGAAAACATGGTTTGTGAAGGAGTTGTGAGTACTGCAATTTTCTTTGGATTTTCTGTATTTTCTTGATTTATTCTGCTCTTATCACTGGACTATGGATTTTGACTTGTTTGCTTAGGGTTGCCTTTGGGTAACACCTTCTGCCAATTTTTGTTTTTTTTGAGCATTTTACTTGTATTTTATTTTTTGCTAACAAATCCTACATATATAAGGGTTCTTTGGCTGCCATTTTGTACACAAGCTGAAAGTTTAGTCAACTTTTACTTATTTTGAGAGCTCAACTTGTTTGGAGTCTGCTAGGCCAGAAGACTACAGTTAGCAGTTTTGAAGCCAACTAGATTTGGGATGAGAATTTCTAAATTATGTCATATAATTCAACTGTCTGGTGTATAGTCATATGCTCACAATACTGCAAACACATGTATTTTGCTCAAATATCATTAAAATAAACTACTTTTAAAAAATGCTCTCAAACAAGAGAGAAGACAGAAGTACACTCAAATGCTACAGAAATCCACTGTATGAGGAGTCTTCTGATGTCCATTATTCATGAAAACATGACACTAAAATGTCTGTTAGCTATCACTAAAAACAGTTTTTCTAATTGATACACAAATTATCATTTCTGGATGGAGTATTCCTTTTAAAGTTTATTAAGTTGTGAAGTAAGACTTAGAAATTTTCTACTTTATTTTTAAAAAAAAGATAAACAATATATCTTCAATACTTAATAATATAGTTCAAAAATGTTTTTTCCAGCATTCTGTACTCACACACTATTTTTACCTTGCTTTCAAAGCAACACAAAAGCATGGCAAAATTAAGCATGGTATATTAATTTACAATGGTGACAAATATATTTTTTTTTAGTTTTGCTTTATTGTTAGATTGGTGGAAGAAATAACAATATTACTTTATTTAGTATTTTCAAATTGGCCCTTTCCACTGTTGAGCTTTGCTGATGTAAACCATTCAGTTATTACTAAGTGTGAATCTTTCTCCTTGGCTACGCTATTGTTCCAGTATCACGAAGTTACTGCAAAAAGCACACTATAAAAATAGATATTTGCATACACTGTGGGCTTTGTGAAACAATATCTTTCACAGTCTCTTACAATATGAAACAATTATTAAAATCTGGACAAATCATAAAACCTACACACACTTCAGCATTTAAGTTATGTCCATGTCTGAATCAATCTGTACATTATCACTTCTTTTAGATTAGTTCTCCATTTAAAGTTTTTGCTTCATCTGACCATGTTTCAAAACAAAAATCAAAAGTACATCCACGCTTATAGAAATTTCAGCACTTGTTTTAGAAAAAGCTGAAAGAAATCAAATTATACTAGACCAGCCATATTTAAGTTAAAAGCAAATAGATTTTTATTTAGGAAAAATAATCAAAAATAAAATTTTTCAATGGTTTCACTGTTTAATGTTCAGTATTTTTTAAGTTGAAGTTGCATCTTCACAATCATGGTAGGTACTGTATACAGTAATTTGCCACTGAAAATATGTACTAATGTAAAGTATATTTAAAAAAAAAAAAAAAACAGAAAACAAAAAAAACCTCTCCTGCTCTTGAGATTTAAAATAGAAGTATAGGGTAAAAAGGTCCAAATGTAAGTACAAACCACTTTAAAATAGCAAAGGCTCTCATTTTAGAAAATGTGGTTTCCACATATCTGAGACATGCTTGTACAGTAACAACAAAAGTAAACTAAAAATAATAAATTGTGGGTGGAGTTGTGGAAAAATAAAAAACTTTCGTCAAGCATAGAAGATGCCTCGACTCACCGGTATGAGAAAACCCAATATAATAAAACGTTTGACACATTTTGATGTTTACTCTTAGCTGGTTTCTCTGTCTTCTTGGGCAGAAGCACGGCCTGAATGTTGGGCAGCACACCACCCTGAGCGACGGTCACACCACCCAATGTTTAGATATGCAAGATTTTGAGGTTTCCTCCCCGTTTTTGTCCCACTACACCTGAAAAAAACATAATTTTTAGGCCATTTTTGGAGCATGTTTTATGTAGGACATTACACCCTTATGATAAAAAGTAAACCAATTTCTTCAGCAAAAATGATCGGAAAGGACTTGAAGTTCATTTCGCATTATGCAACTCCAGAGGTTCACCTCTTAATTGGATGCAAGTTGTTAAAGTTACTCTTTTTCACAAAACTTTGAAAAATGGGAGTGGGTAATATAGGCATGGAGAGTTTCACTTTATGCTATTATGGGGTTCTTGATCACAAATATAATAATGTTTTTGATATTTGATTCTTCACCAGTGGTCCTGGCTATCAAAGAGTCATTCCCAGAAGGATACCCATTAGCTTCATAACATGATCATAAAAAAAAAATAAATAAATAACTTTGACTTAAAAAAATACCAAACTCACCCTTTAAGGGTTCACCTCCTTTTAGTAATATTTTGTAAAAGCACTTTTTGCCTCAATTACTGAAGTTAAGCCTGTATAGATAATCTTTTGTTTAACATTTAAAAAAAAATAAAATAAAATAAAAATTACTTGTTGAAAGCTCCATTCGCCGCTGATCTGACTACAGTATATGGTGCCTGCTAATCACTGACATAATTTGTTCAGAAATCACTCAAAACCCCATCCCTTTCTGTTTTGCATCTGCACACAGAGAGGCTGGCTGTGAACTAGGCCCTCTATGTCACTAAGCTAACAGTAACTCTGCCCCCTCTTCTGAGCAAGCAGTGTCTGTCTCTCTCTCTGTACTCTCTTAACTATTTGCCTCGCACTGCATTTGGTTATTGATAATTTAGATATACTAAAAAGGATACTGGTTGATCCACTCTTATAAACACAATCTACTTTATAAAAAGGTTCTTGGCAACCTGTAACTTTCTATGTTTACTTCAATTCTCCTCCCAGTATCATATCTATTATATTTATGATTCTTATTTTCTATATAAATTGTTATACACTACTTTATTTAAGTATTAATTTAACAGTAGTTCATTGTTATTCAACCACCAATAAAACAAGAAGCTCATCTCACACAATCCTAGAAATAATCCATCCAGCAAGATATTACTCTCTTTGGTAAGGCTCAACACTTGAAAATGTAGAATTTTACTGAAAATTAACAACATTAGAGGTGTCATTTCCCTTTTCCCAAATAGGAACAGGAATTACAGGGAGCAAAATGTCACATAATAGTAATTATACATTAATGTTATTACATTAGAATGTTAAAGGTCTCAATCATAAGTTTAAAAGAATAATGGCACTCTTGCATCTGATTGCTAATACCAGGTATAATATTTTTGCAACAGATTAATTTACTTATCAGGGATCAGTTTTGGCAGCAAAGTGATTCCATTGGACAGTAAATGAACTACATACACAAGGATAGAGTCCTGATCACAAGGCAATTTCATTTGTTGCCACCAAGAAAACAGCAGTTAATTAAAGATCATAACTTTTTGGATCTGCGGAGATTTATCTACCCTGATTCTGTACAATACCTTTTTCAGAACAGTACAACATATTCACGAAAAAGATTATTACTGAAACCAGTCTTTTGCCTTCTTTCAATCTGGTAAATATTATGCGATTGTTATCAGGTACCATGTTCCTGTTATTTTTAAATCACCATTCTCTATCAATACAATCTACGGTTATTGAATGAAGCTTAATGCAACTCCAGACATATCTGTGGAAACACTCTGGGAAACATTAAAAGCACAGCAGAGGAACAATTTATTTAATATGTTTGGGGATCTCTGAAATTAGTTCTGATATCCTTTTACTTTGTAATCAGGTTTTATGTCAAAGAATCAAGCCTACCTAATGATAAAAAGAGGTCGTTGCAAACAGCATTTATTCTTTTTAACTACAGGAGAAATGGAGCAACAAATCCTTAACTCACACGACTCTTATTAAGATCAGAGAGAAAAGGCTAATAAGAGTTTGTTCAACAAATGCATGAAATAGATACATAAAGTGGATGAACATGTGCATACAGCATGCAAAATACATTTTACTGTCAATTCTGTAAAACTATATGTGAAAGGAAATTCAGCTGTACTGCTTCTTATTATATAAGACTGATGAATGTTAATACTTTCTATGGTTTATGGATTATAATGAATTTGATTTTTTAAAATCTTTCACATACAGCAAATGTGTAAAAAGAAATTTATTGAAAGATTTGAGTTACTGAAATAGCATTTGACAATTTTTAGGGATGGAAATGCAGGTCTAAATGCAAAATACGCCTTACCAAACGATTACTGAGGCCAAGTTCAGAAGAATGCTTCCAAGCAGATTGACTTGGACAGCAGGGCTAGTCATACGCTTTCCTATTTTCAGCTTTATTTCTGTGGATATTGAAATGGCAACAAAATTCACACTGAACTGAGGTAATAGATTGGTTGCTCTTTTGCAAACAGTCGTATGCAAAAATGCGGTGATCTATCGTCCACGGCTCCATGGCTTTAACTAAAAAGAAAATAAAAAAATGCTAAGACTTTGCGAACCTAATGCCACCTACCGCATATCTGTCACTCCACCTAGTGTTGAGTTCTAGCCATTTCAAAAACTTCCGTCCTTTCTGCCTCACCTTGTATCACCTTTCCATTGTACTTCCTGCTTCTAGAAATCAGTCACATTTTATTTAAAAAAAAAAAAGTTTACCATTCGCAAAGAAGATCTGCAATTTCCAATATTCCTCTTCTGTCAAAAACTTCAGATCTTTCTGGCGTTCTTTCATTAAGTCTTGCTTATCAAGTATCCACTGCAAACTAAACATAAAAGCAACATTTAATGTATGTCATTATCCACTAAAATCAGTTACTACAATGTTATTTACTAAATTAACAGGTTTCCTTACAATAAAAACAATCTTTATTCAGTGTAAGAGAAAATATTTATCATTTCATTCAGTTTCTGAACTCATTTCCAGGTTACACAGAAGTCAGTGACCAGATGCACTTAATTTAAGATACCTGCTTTTGCACTTTGTAGGGAGATTCAATCTGAAATATAATTGTGAATGATAGTCTCACTAAGTCAAAGGATTTGTTGGCTGTCCATGATATTGTAACAATGTCAAGCTGTAGTCTAGAGATGCTCTAATCAGGTTTTTGAAGGGCCAATACTGTCACTGATTTCATGTTACTGAACTGGCTGATTCCGATCTTTTTTTATCTCTTTAAAAAACATTCTCCACTAAGTCCCTGCATAAACAAATGCATTGAAGCCTGATGTATAAAAGTAATCTGTTAACTTTGCTATTTTTATAATTAAACTGTAGACAGCAGCTCCTACCTGTTAATTTTTTGTAAACAAAAGGAAATTCTGAGGGCTTAATATTCAGTGACCATAAAAATACTAAAATAAATAAAATTTGATAAAATATGTACAAACATACACATGGCATAAAAGAAAGTAAAATGCCTTCCATAATTCAAAGCTGTCATATTATTTAGTTTTTTCTCTGATGCACTTATCTGAAACAAAGCTTATAAAAAAATTACTTTTCACCATTTACCTAACAAAAAAAAAAAATATTGTCATACATTTATTCAATTAATTAATACTGGCAGTCAACCACTGTTTAAAAGTAAATATATGTGCACTTACAGGTTTTATTCATTTTTAATCAGTAACTGCACTACAGCTTGTTTGTGTTAAAATAAACGTTTACTATATTCATACGTGTGTTTATTTTTTTTCTACAGCAAGACTTTACTAATTTTTGACGTGCGATTATAAATACGGATTACCATTTTAATTATGCACTACTTGTTTCTTACCAAAGCTTATGCTGTATGGCACCACAAATAATAAACATAACACAGACCCTTATAAGGGCCACAAATCTATCAAATGCCCATAACATGTTTATCAATAAGATACAAGGTTAACATGCTTAATATGTTTACAAGTAAAATAGACAAAGTTTGCTTTTAAGCTAACAAGCCTATTGTTTACTAAGTAGAAATTTCAAATTATTTATCTATTATTGAAAATGTGAGCTGATGAACTTAACACAAGCTTGCTCAATATCCAAACTCATACAAGCACTGTCAATTTTAATTACAAAGTACTAAATAAAAATGTCTGAATTCATTAAAACAACTTTTCCTGCCATTTGCTTAATTGCACAGTTCATTACTCCACTTTCTTTAATGTAATGGCTGATATTCCGGTCTTCTGTCTCTCTGGTGAAGTCTGCCTTGCTGCTCTCTATTTACGAAAACTTTAAAGCAAAAAAAAAAGAAAGAAAGAAAAGAAACATGCACAATCATAACTACTGCAATACTTTGCATAAAAGAACACTACAACTAAATTACTGTAAACTTCATGCTCGGCCAGTTTACTAATCAGTGATCCATTCTTTTGTAGGGAAAATTGGACGATTTAGATCTGCAGCTTATCAATTGATCATCACGGCGTTGATCAAATAAAACAGTGGAAGCTATGCATACTGTATACACTATTGAAAAAGCAATTCTGTTCTTACATACCCTTGCAAAAATCCATTAAACTCTGTTCCTTCAGAATTTCCTTTCATAAGGCACACCCAGTAATCAGTAGCAATCTACGCACAATTCTCTCACTAAAAGTGTCAAGGTTTCCAATGTCAAGGTGAAATGTTTTGTGCACAGCTTTGTGATAAGAGCAATGGCAGATTTTGCGTCAATGGTAGGAATTTAATTGATGCATAGTTTAACATACATGCAGGCATAAATATGACTGACAAAGCTGAGCTATTGAATACATTTCAGCATTTTTTTTTATTTCAGCAGTTTTTCCCCAAATAAACCCTGTACACTTAGATAGCACAAAAGACTACATTTTGGTCACCATAAGTACTTTGACTTTCCTTTCTTGCAGACTAGAATATGTCTTAACTATACAATGTCATTAGCATGCAAAGCAAAACAAATACTATCAGAGAAAAATTACTAAGTTGTTACGTGCCATGTTAGCAGCAGTTGCTTAATAAAAGTAATACAGAACACACAAACTCTTCTTACAATAAATAAAACATTTATTTAAAATTAAACAATGTTAAAGGAGCAAAGAATAAAGTTGAAAATGATAGAATTTTTAGATTTAATACACTAGTAATGGGGTGACCAAAGTAAATAACATGATGAAATGCAAGACGGCTTGTTAATAATTGGTAACAGAGGACTCTGATCCAAAGCAAACTTTTTACCTTTTGAATCATGTGATCTTATGTAAAGTGAGATAAGGCTAGGTATATGGAACCTAACTGGACCTCAAAAGTGGTGGTGTCTGCAAAGAACTCTCACTAAACAGCGGTTTGTGCTTGTCATGACAATTATAATATTGGAATATTAGAACAATCTAGATGAGAACAGGCCATTCAGACCAAAAAAGTTCACCATTCCTATCCACTTAATTATTCTAAAATGACATTAAGTCTAGTTTGGAAAGTCCCTAAAGTCTTACTATCTACCACACTACTTGGTAGCTTACTCCTTTTGTCTACGGTTCTCTGTGTAAAAATTCTGAAATTCACCCTAAACAAGTTGCAGCTGTGATACCATGTTCTTTTGCCTAAGCTGGAAAGGCTCAGCTCTTGTAATCTTTGTTCATAATATCATCCCCTGGAGGCTTAGAATCAGCCTAGTTGCCGCTCCACTATGACCTGCTAAGGTATACTTTTGATTTTCATACTTCCAATTGTGTAGTCAAACCTAACATTTTAACTTTCTACATGTAATACTTTAAATTTACTGAAATTACCTGTCATCTACCATAAATCTGCCCAAGCCGGTATGCTGTCCAAGTCTCTTTGTAATGACATAACAGATTCCAGATTATCTCCTGATCTACCTATCTTGGTATCATCTGCAAACTTAACCAGCTTGTTACTTACAGTATATTCCTATCCAAATTATTTACATCTATTAAAAATAGCAGTTGCCCTTGCACTGACCCCTGTTGAACACAACTCTTAACATCAGCCAATTCTGATAAGGTTCCTCACACCATAATCCTCTGCTTCTCACAATAAAGTTTTCTCAAATTTCCTACTAATTCCAAACTTAGCTATATTCCTGTCCTGCATTATATGCAAAATGTTTTTTAAACCTATTCTACTGCTGCTCAGCTGTATATACACTTAAAAGCTTATCCCTGTCTATCCTCCTTTGCTGCATCTGGTCAAAATTTGCTCTACCAATGTCAAACTAAACTGTTTCAGTCTTTGCATCTGCACTCCTCCAAAAAAACTGAGAATTGTATTATATTATGGCCACTTGACCCTAGTGCTTCAATCACCTATACTCTTCTCAATTCTGTCCTGATTATTACAAAATACCTAATCCAGACAGGCTTCTCCCCCTGTTGTTGCTTTAACATACTGTGCTAAAAAAAGAGCCACTGATTACTCCAGGTCTTGTGCTTTGCTATTTGCAAGGTTATCCCAGTTAATATTCAGGTAGTTAGACATCCATAACTATAATATCCCCCTGTAAACTTGCCTTTTTAATATTACTAAAAAGATATGCGTTGAAATTACTGTCTGCATTGGGCGGTCTGTAACACACTACCAAATTTAGACCTCTTTCCCTAATGCATTCCAGGTGAAGCCAGATGTCCTCACTAAGATGAGGCTCATCATCCAACTGAACAGGACTTGCATTTAAATTCTGTTTTACATAAACAGAAACCCCACCTCCTTTTCTGTTCTGTCTGTCCTTTCTAAAAATAATACACCAAAGAACTGCTACAGTTATTTTATACCTTCTGGCACTTTAAGGTCCTATAATCTTCTCCCCCTCGACTGCCTGCTGTTTGTTCTTCTATGAGATTAACTTCACTTTTCTCGGTCTGCTCTCCTAACTTTGCGCTCCTCTTATTCTTTACTTAAAATCTTTCCACTTGCACCATCTGTACTCCTTCGTATTAAAGATCCCTTATGCTGTCACCCTTTTACCTGCTCTACTTTCCTGAACACTACAAACTGATCAAACTAGAAAAACTTATAATAATAATACATTTTATTTATACTGCACTTTATATAAACAATCTCAAAGTGCTACAGAGTAAAATAAAGTAATAAAAAAAAACTAAAAAAAAAAAAATATTTCAATAATAAAATATCTTTCTAAAAAGATATGTTTTTAAATCTCGTTTAAAAACATCAATCGACTGTGGGGTTCTCAGATAATCCAAGAGGGCGTTCCACAGTCTCAGCGCCACAGAAGAAAAGGCCCCGTCACCCATGCTGCTGAACTTAGTTCTGGGAACTTGAAGAGTGTAAATGTAACTTGTTAAATATCTGCTGCTAATTAATTTTTTACCGCTGAGTCGTTCTCTTTACCGCATTGAAGTCAGATGCTCTTTTTCTTTTTTTCGCCCCTCACTAAAGAATCCCTGTTTCTTTTACTTATTACTATTCATCACTATGACGCCAGTTATTTACTTACAAAGATGCCACTGCTGCTTACTGCCCTGCCTCGCAGATGCTAGATTGAATACAAATAACAAGAACAAGTACACATAACAAGCAACAAGTAACTTTTCTAAATGCACCCCAAACACACAGCTGATTTTGCTCCTGTGCACGTGGAAAAAGAAAAAGAAACCCTTCTAAAGGGGAAAAAGATTTAAAAATGCCCACACGGCTCCTTAGCAGAAACCAATACACAGGTTTATAGAAGCAAAATGTGTTTTTTAATTAACTCTCACACCATAGAAAACAACTCTCACCAACTCATAGCCATGCGTCTCTCGTTTTGCAAAGATGACATCAGTATGTCTACACTGACTGAGAGTAGCAAATAAACTAATATGTTTCACCATCCCTTTGCTTGGTGTGTGTCCTTATTTGCTCAGCTCATGACTTCTGGCAGAGGCGGGTTGAAGAGGCTCCTAGTGGGACCCAGTAGCATGGGGCTGACCCGCACCATTAAGCAGTAAAGTGAAAATACCCTACAACCCAAAACCTTTTAAAAAGGGGTTGTGTTTTTGAATTGAAGACAGGGTTCTTAGCTAATGGATCACTTTCTTCAAAGAAGTGACACTCTGCACACTTTGCACAAATCATTATTCTAGCAAGTAGTGCAAAGCAGCCAGCTATCTTGGTTCATGTATTTCCAGTAATCATCCTGGGAGGACAATTGGTCAGCAATCATCTGCCTTATCAGAATAATGTATAAAAGGTGCTCTCTTTTGAACAGATAGGTACTGCCTAGAAATTTAGTCAATGAATGGAAGTCAGCCCTAGATAAAGTCTACTCTCAAAATCTTGAAAACCTACGGTACCTCAACCCTAAATTATACATAGCAGACATTTTTCTTGAATGTGACTGTCCTAAAGGTATGATACCATCAGAGCTGTGCTTTACGTCTTTTTTTTATTAGACAGTTTTGGGATGCTAATAATCCCTAATACTCTAACAGGTCTTTTAGGATGGGGCATCACTGCTTAACACTAGAATTACCAGAGCCTACGAGAAAACTCGTAAATCCTGGCTACCTTAAATCCGTTCACACCTCTCCGCCAGCGTCTTTTGACCTGTAAATGTGCCGATTAAGACAAGCAGCCGGCTATTCCATCCCCCACCGTCACAGAACGTTCACTGAGTTTTCCCAGTTCATGTCTTGTTTGATTATCTGGGAGTGAGTGAACTGCTGGAGTTTTATAGTGGAAATAATAGATCGTCATTTGGAACACATGCATTTCATGTGTGTTCCATTTCTACAGTAATCTGTGTAAACACATTGTTAAAACATAAACTTTTTCATATTTTAGTAATAAATGTTACAACATGTAGGCATAAACTATAGAATGTGTGAAGCCTGAAGTCAAAATATCAAATAAACACTTTCACAAAAGGTTCAAGGATGACACAACAGCTTCCGTGGCATAGTGGTAAGATTTGCTGACTTGTAATCAAGGGGCCACCTGTTTGATCCCCACTGCCTCCTATATTTGTCATTTTCAGTAGTGCGCTGCTCTTATTGTTAATAATATACAGTACACACATACATTTGGTTTGCGTCTGTAACAGACCGTGTACATTTATAGTACTGTACTTATAAAAGTTACCTTTTTTTCACTTTTATTATCTCACAATCACGATACATACTACCGCCCTAGGGATCTGACGCTGTTAGTTGTTATTTGAAACTGGGAAAAACTGTAGATGTGAGTAGTGTTTTGAGGCAATAGAACTGGACATTCTCTGATCTGGAGGGATCTCACTGTCACTTTATTTTTTTAATTCAGTTTTATTGAGTGTTCCTGCTCAAGCAGAATTAGTATGCACCTTATGGTGTATGATGTCAAAAAAAAAAAGAAGAAATCATTTTATGACCTGAATAGTACAAGTCACAAAACGTCATAACAATAATGCAATATTATTTGAAAAACGAACAGCGTCAGATCGGGGAATAATAAACACATTCAGGGGGAAATGATATGACTATGATAATACAATATTACCATCATCGCACAACACCTCACTTCCCAAAAATGTCTAAATACTGCAAAAAAAATATACATTTATAACCACTGGATGGGCAAAAAGTATAGATAATAATTCAACAATAAAAATGAACAACAATAATTACATTCAAATTGGCATGGCACATGAAACAATGACACAGCAAAATACAATTAAATGATCAATGTTGCAATAGGGCTGCAGATGAAGGTTTTGAATGTATTGCTAAAAGTTGATTTAAATGAAATTATAAGCATCTCTCAAATGAGCTTACATTAAAACGTACAATTATTATTGATTTTTCTTTGTTAAATACTATATAGGACTTGATTAATGACATTCTCAACATTCACTCCAAACACTCAAAAAAAAAACAAAAAAAAAAACACTTTGCCATAGTTACTGTAAAAACTCTGTGATGTTATGCATGGATTAATTCAGGGTTGGGCAGTGTTGGTCCTGGAAGCCACAGTGGCTGAAGGTTTTTGTTCCAATCCAGTGTTTTCATAACAATTCAATTTATTACTAATGAAGAACTTATTGCTCAAGTGATATTTTGATGCTTCATTTTAGTGATCTTCCTTGTTAAGGTTCCCCACCCTTAATTGCTTATTTTAGTCTTAAACAGCTACAATCACTGTTTTTAATGGTTCCTTATTAGAAATAAGATAAAAATGACAAAGGAACCATCCAACTTGTTTCCATTTATACTTGTGTGGATTCATCATGCACTATTTGGTAAATAAAACATAAGAGAAAAAAAGTGACTGACTAAAAATTGTCCATTTCGGGCTTCAAAACATATCCTTAGAAAAGGGAAAAAGCTATCATACAAGAACACTGTAGATTAATGACCCATAAAATTAAACAAAGTTTGAGATTGGCAGTTCTGATAAAGGACCAAAGGCTTTGCATTCATTCTTGGATTGTAAAGAAAAATTTTACAGATGTCTGTCCAAGCGTACATTCATTTTCTAATGGGTGTGCAAAAAAAGTGCACTTTGTGCTATAAAATCCTAACAAATACATCCGTATAATATCAGCACACATCTTGTTTCCTGTTTATGATGTACACAGATTTTTCTGGATGTACCTATTTAACAATAATTTAGCAAACAAATGCATGTGTTTCAGGTGTTTTGAGCATATGACTGGGTAGCTGATATATGGGTTTATGCAACATGTGCAACAGAAGATATTTTCCCCATTACTTACCCTTGTACAGCATTGATCAACATATGATTGTATCATATCTTAAATATTTTTTCCATTTGGCATGAAAACAGATGATTAAGATTTTTTCATGGCCATCACTGCAAACTATGTAAGGTAAGTAATATACAGGGTGGGCCATTTATATGGATACACCTTAATAAAAATGGGAATGGTTGGTGATATTAACTTCCTGTTTGTGGCACATTAGTATATGTGAGGGGGGAAACTTTTCAAGATGGGTGGTGACCATGGTGGCCATTTGGAAGTTGGAAGTTTTTTTTCAATAGGAAGAGGGTCATGTAACACATCAAACTTATTGGGAATTTCACAAGAAAAACAATGGTGTGCTTGGTTTTAACGTAACTTTATTCTTTCATGAGTTATTTACAAGTTTCTCTTTGTTTACAGCCATTGACATGTCGCAGAGGTTAACACGTGAGGAGCGGATAGAAATTGTGTTGATGTCTGGTGAACGCAGTAACGGGGTCATTGCAGCAGATTTCAATGAAAGACACCCTATGAGACCACCAATCTCCCATGCTACAGTTAGCAAACTGCTTGCTAAGTTTTGTGAAACTGGTTCAGTGTTGGATTTGCCAAAATGTGGACGCATGAAAACTGTCACCAATGAAGAAACATCAGTGGCTGTCCTAGCTTCATTCAGCAAGAGCCCACAGCGTAGCACTCACCGCATGTCACTGGAGAGTCGAATTTGCATAATGGGCAAAACAAAAATTGGAACAGGACCTTCAGTTTATGCAGAAGATTTTGTTCAGTGATGAGGCAAACTTTTATGTGAATGGTGAAGTTAACAAACAAAACCACCGCTATTGGTCTGACACTAACCCACATTGGATAGATCCCTCCAAGACTGTTGGAACAAAAAAATTGATGGTATGGTGTGGTATATGAGGTACAAAGATAGTGGGGCCATTCTTCATCAATGGAAACCTCAAGGCCACTGGATATGCGAAATTGCTACATGATGATGCGTTTCCCTCTTTATGCACTGAAGCTGGCACGTTCCCTGAGTTTTTCCAGCAAGATGGTGCACCACCACATTATGGGTGTCAGGTCCGAGCATTCCTAGATGAACAGTTTCCTGGAAAGTGGATTGGTCGTGGGCCAGTTGAATGGCCCCCAAGGTCTCCCGATCTGACCCCCTTAGACTTTTATCTTTGGGGTCATCTGAAGGCAATTGTCTATGCTGTGAAGATACGAGATGTGCAGCACCTGAAACTACGGATACTGGAAGCCTGTGCTAGCATTTCTCCTGCGGTGTTGCTATCAGTGTGTGAAGAGTGGGAGAAGAGGGTTGCATTGACAATCCAACACAATGGGCAGCACATTGAACACATTTTATAATTGGTCAGAAACTTGTAAATAACTCATGAAAGAATAAAGTTACGTTAAAACCAAGTACACCATTGTTTTTCTTGTGAAATTCCTAATAAGTTTGATGTGTCACATGACCCTCTTCCTATTGAAAAAACAAAAGTTGGATCCAAAATGGCCGACTTCCAAATGGCCACCATGGTCACCATCCATCTTGAAAAGTTTCCCCCCTCACATATACTAATGTGCCACAAACAGGACGTTAATATCACCAACCATTCCCATTTTATTAAGGTGTATCCATATAAATGGCCCACCCTGTATAATAAAAAAAATATTTGTGGCTAGAACATTTATTTAAAACTGTGTTAAAGTCATTTGGATCACAGATTGCAGAATGATTTATTTTGTTTGTGTTCACAGAACACATGTGGGCAGTTGGCAAACACAATGTTATTCTATTAAACAGAATTAAATAATCATAATTATAACAAAACAATCATAAATAATATTTTTGTAATAAATGTTCATCCTGTATCAAAGTAGAATTATAAATTCAAAATGCAAAGATAATTAAATCCATAAAAATATAAAAATGCTTATAATGTCACTACTATATTGAAGGTATGTTATGATTAATCTGGCTCTACAAAACAGTGAAGAATGAGGCCTTCCAAAACAGCCCGCAAAATTGGTCTCACCCAAAGGCAAGCCTGACCTTAGGAAAATAGGAAGCTTAAAGGAGAAGCCTGGTATTTTTTTTTTGTCAAATGTTATTTCTTTACAAACAAAGTATATGTCCATTAACCACGCAAGATTGTGTTCTAAAGTTAAGTGCTTTCTATAAATTAAAAATATATATATCTTGCTTACTATGGCACTTTACAATGGAGGGTATGAGGCAAGGAAGAAGAGCTTAAAAACATAACAAAGACATCTATCTGTATTTCTGATGCATGTTTGTGACAACATCACATATCACATATTCCTGGCACTATTTTTCTTGTGGTAAGAGTACATTTTTTTTATTCACTTGTGCAAACAATCATGTAAATACAGAAGTAAATCAAAACAAAACCAACCATATGGTTTGAAAAATTTTATTTGATTTTGTCTGGCGGGAGGAAACCACATACCAGGGGCATGAAAGGTTGTTGTGCAGAAAGACCAAGTACTGAGCTATCGCACACGCCTCATCTTCTTTTAAAGTTATACGTATGAACTATTTTACGACGTGTGCACGTGTGTGTAATTGCAAGACACAAGTCAATACTCAACATCTGTCTTGGTTTACAAAATAGATTTATTTGGTAAGTTTCAAAGTTTTTCCTCTGTGCTCCACAAACTGGAATGTAAAGTGGCAGTATAGGCAAGATATCTATTTTAATTTATAGGAAGAAATTAACTTTAGGACGCAATTTTGTGAGGCAAAAGCATATACACTATATTTGTGAAGAAATAACTTTGAATACAAAAATATCAAACTTTTCTTTTACTGTATGGTCTGACTAGGCCTCAAAATGGAGTTAAAGCTTTTAGATTCAAAAAATAATAAATAGTCTTAAATTGATGAAAAATCTCTCATGGTGTCCAATATAGGCTAGAGTAGAAACAAATCCCACAATTAATTTTATAAATTATTTTTACATCTTTATTAAGAAAAGGCCAAATAGAAAAAAGGGCTTTAAAGTGCAAAAAGGTTTTCCCAAAAGCAACCCAAAGCAAACATCTAAAACACGAATGTGTAAGATAATCCTAAATCCAAACCAAGAACTCAAATTCTAGAAAAGAAAAAAAAAACACAACAAACACAGCACAACACTTGCAAAGAAAAAAAAAAAAACACTTGCCAGAGAACATTCAATGAACTGCAGGGACTTGCACTTTCAACCTGAACATTAAGGCTGGAGACAGCCCCTTAACAATGTGGTAATGGTGGCCTCGCCTGTTGGGGATGCAGACATAAAATACAAGGACCATGGCAGAACCAAAAAATACACAAGGAAACTAAATAACTGAATAGACTACAATGATCAGACAATACATGGACAAATGATAAATTAACAGACTGCTATTATATAAAAATAAAGGAAAACAAAGAATAATAAAAAGTCAACAAAGACAACTAAAAGGCAATTTAAAAATAAGCCAATGGAGGCACCCTGGCTTGACCATAATAGCATGTATATTTAGTGCTTCTGTAAAATATGAAGTGTTTAAACTAAAATGGAATGTCAAAATTTTACTAAGCAAAACAATGAGAAAAAAAATGCTTTTTGCATTGTGACAAGTAAAGAAAGCAAGATGACAAAAATGCAACTTAAATGCATATTGGCTCTGTCCTACAGTAGCTCCTTTTAAAGGAAACCATATACAGTATAATTCATGTAGCTGTGCATGAGTCGATAATAAACAGCACATGCTTATTGAAGGAATTAATTAGCTATCTATAAGGTTTTCATGTAACATGACCTTGAATATTTTCCCTAGCAAGGTACTAGGTAAATGTGTGTGAAAGACTAAAGCAAAGGAATCATTATATAGATGTAAAATACCCACAAGAATTATAGGTTTACATTCTCTTTTCTGCTAACTCAATCAAAGTGCCATGGAGTCCACTGTCATATGACATACAGCAAAACTTGATGAGGATGCATTTTACCGTAAACAGTATGTTTCAGGCTCTGTTCCAGTTCAATACACACAAGAAGTTGCCAGTTTTGGTTAAAATTGGATTTTGTGTTATTCCTATGAGTGAATTTTAAAGAGATTTTTTTGTGCCTAAAGGACAGAATAAAAATGACAGATGGGCAAGCTTAAGGGTTGTTTTTATCATCGCTGTAAAGCATGAAGAACAAAATATGGAAATATAATATTATGTTGCTGAAAATTATTATATCAATACCTTTAGTCCAGCTAGTAAGATTATAAATGCAATTTTATAATACTAGTGATGTGAGAAATTTTATATTATAGATCCATATATTTAAAAAAATTACAATTATGCATCATTATTCTTTACAGGTTTTATTGATTCACTGCAGTCTAAATCCAGGAAGGGTTTCAGGGAATATATCTGTGCAGTCAGATATGCCTTTCACTATTAAAGCTGACAACAGCCTTTATTTAAAGTTCACTCTTGGAGACTGGAGCCTTGAAGCAATTCTTATAAAGATGTTATTTTATCTGAAACCTTTCAAAATCACTGTTCCTTCTCCTTTGGATTGGGGGTGGGGGGTTTAAAATCAAATCGACAGGGTTTTAATAGCTCTGAAACTAGACAGGAAACATTTACTCTGTTAATGATGAGAGTGGAATATGATTTCTTTAGCTCAGAGCTTGAACAACCTTAAATAGAAAAAAAATAAATAAAAAGTGAAAGACAAAGTAAATAAATGCAGTGTCATTTAGTAGTTGTAAGTTTCACATACTTAAAACTAGTACACACAATGTGGTATTACAATTTTTATAAACATAATCTAGCAGGTAATTAAGTGTAAAAAGCTTATATCAGAATTATATTATGATTATAACAGAAACAAATTAATATGCAACAATGTAAAATCTGAAATAAGAATCAATTAGTTCTACAATTCTGCTACCTTTTTGATAAAGGTCTCTGAAGAGAATGTGATTCTCCACAGAATACCCAACAATATTCATATTTTGAAGAGTAATAAATAATCTGATGGAATTGTAACTAAAATACACTTACAAAGTAAAAATAGCTACAGGTACCTGGCGGTTGACATAAACAATAAACTGGACTGGTCTGACAACATGGTGGTGCTGTACAAAAGGGCCAGCGTAGACTATACTTCCTAAGGAGACGCAGGTCTTTTGACGTGTGAAGCAAGCTGCTGGAAATGTTCTACCAGTCCACATTAGCCAGTGTGTTGTTCTACACTGCAGTCTCCTGGTGAGACAACTTGAGCTCAAAAAGAAGCAAAATCCCTAATCAAACTTATAAGGAAAGCCTGCTCCATAAGAGGGTGGACGTTGGACACACCGGATGCTGTTGTGAAAAAGAGGATGGTGACAAAACTGGATGCCATCATGAAAAATCCCCTCCATCTCTTCCAGAAGGGGCTTCTTAGAGCATTTTTAGCTGCAGGCTCATTCTTCTATGGTGTGCTAAGAAGCACCACTGGTGGTCTTTGTACCCATTGCTATCAGGCAATTCATTGCTTCCTTCTGACATATCCTATAAGTTCATTTACAAATTTCTGCGCAATATACATTTATTTATTTACATACTGATTGATTGCTTGTATTTGCTAGTGTACAATTCTATTTGAATCATTAATTGTTTAAAAAAATCTTACAAGAGAGTAATATTTAATGGATGAGTTAAATTAATTCAAATTTCAAATGTAACAAACTCATGGTTCTTTTCTTTCATTTTCCAAATCTGTTCCTCCATTTTTTTTTACATTTGTCCCAAATTTGAAACTCCTTGTGTGAAATCAAACTTGTCAATTTTACTTTAATCCTTTATTTCAGAACTCCTGTTAAACAGCCATTCTTTTGTTGTTTCTAAGGTTTCTTACATGAGTGATTCCATTCTGTTTTTGCTTATGCCTGTGTACAAATCCAGAATTATACATTTTCAATACAGACGATTACTGAATTTTCTAACTGTAAATATGTTAATATACCATTCATATATATTACATGTGCTTTAACTTATGGGTTATACTAGTAAATGGTGGTTTGCCGTCAAAAGTCAAACAAACTACACAAATTTAGTATGTGGAGATTTGTATTTAACAATGAATTGTGCTGTATTATTTGTCCTACTAACTGCATGTTTCTTCAGTTACACACGTCTGTTAACATGGTACATGTGTTGAGAGGGCAATGTCCCTTGTCCTTAGAAGTACAGTATTGAAACATTACATAAATTTTATTTTGGTATTAATATACGGATTTGCTTACATTATTGCTAGTGTAGACAAGCTAACTAGCCACTTTATTATAGTCTATCATCGATGTTTACTTGCTGCAACTGTTGTTTATGCTGCCAGTCTTCTCACATCCCATAGTCTTACATGTGTAACTGTGGATGGATGTGAGGCTCCCATTCACAGTCCAAGACACTGAACTGCATGCAAACATGATGGATGCTTGAACTGATTAATTATAGGAGAATTGCAGATGCCTGTAGAAGTGCTCATTACCATCTGAGAATGAATGTGTAAACTCCATTCATCAGAAATGTGCAGGAAACTAATAAAAGCGATTAATCTTATCTTTTAATCTCTTCTTACTAATGTGTGACAACACAAGTTAAACTACTGCACCTCATTTACTCTGTAACATGATTTTGCTTTCAAACCAAGAACAAATATATTTCAGAACTAATTCCATAATGGGGTAAATGTGGCAGTAACAAGCCTGTGAGTGTGTTTAGCTTTTTTTAATAAGTATGATTCCTGTACTCGTGCACAGAAATTCTCTTGCACTAATTTTAATTGGTATTTTAACATACTTCCACTTGTGTTTATTAGCTGTATTAGCACATCTTGCTTTTATCTGCAAATGCAAATATGGTGCTTCGGATACCCCTTCATTCTATAGCTGTCCATGTGTATTACACATATGTGGATGTATTCCAGCAAGATATAGAAGCGATACCACAAAAAGTTAAATTGTGTCTTATCAATAGCCCCACTTGAACCTGTGGGGAATCATTCCTTCAAAATGAATGCAGACTATATACTATATAATGATGAGCCAGAGATATTACATTTGTCAAAGGAAACAAAAAAAAAAACACTTTTCTTTCTTTTTTCTTTTAACTGGATAATTCAAAGAAAGGTATTGGCACAATTGGCTGCAGGATTGGACAATGAGAGGAAGTGAAATAACAGAAAAGTGCAGGCCAAAGGGCCTTGTTTCATTAGTGTCATCAGTCCAGGAGAGGTAATAGCCAAAGAGGCAAGGAGCACAGGGATCCCAGCCTCAGCAGAGGGGGGAATGGAATGCCTGGAACTTCCTAGTGGAAGTCAGCTGCAGGGATTTCTCAGGGAACTCACTTTCAAGTAAATTGTAAGTCCAGAGTTTAGAAGACCAGCTCTCAAGAAGCTGGTGGGTGACATCAGCAAGCAGGCAAAGACAGAATCTTGGTGGCTTTAGCTTAAGACGCAATGGCAGAATGTAGCCAGTGAAAGAGAAGTAGGTAGATCCAGGATGTTGTTTGTACTGTTGAGTCCCGTCCGAGGTGTCATGAGCTAATTAAGGAAAAAAAAAAAAAAAACAGTGAAGAGAGGCTGCCCATTTTAAAACATGGTATACCCATGATATTCTGGACCTCAAGGCTCCCTCCGAGGGAGAGAAGGGAGGAATGCCCCCAGGAAGGAGAGGAGGCAGTGACTCATGCCAACCATTTCAAATTAGATACAGGATAATTCTTGTCAGGTGAGGCAGTTGCAATGATTTCACCATGTTTTACACATGGTTAGATTCTAGATAATTGTTTAATTAAAATTGAACTACTAGTGCAAACATTGACAAATTCAGAGAACAAATTCCACAATACGGTGCTCTTTCCAACATAAGCTCATTGGTCACCCGGTTTTTAATTACGAGCTCCATTCATACTAAAGAATTTTCCTTTCATATCAAAAATTCTGAAACCTCCACAGAAGCTTGTGGGAAATGTCCTTTAGGTTGAGCTAGCTCATTTTTTTTTTTTTTTTTAATAAAAACACTACCAATGCTAATCCCATGCTCAAACAGGAAGCTGAAAAAATGTGATAAAAAGACAAAACAATTTTATAATCCAGGACACAAACACCAACAATATTTATGAAGTGGACATAGTCTTGCAGGAGGCGGCAGTGTGGGTGCTACTCTGATGCAAACCTATAAATAAATAATTACAGAGTCATTTCAATACACAACATTAAAACTACTATCACCAAGGCATATGTACTAACAGATCAGGTAGACAATATTGAAAGACTCATCCACCTTAATAAAAGGATAAGCGTGTGTATCAGTCCAGTTGCAGTCCCTATCAATCCAAAAGATGGAACATTACAAACATTTGTATGAGTAAAATGTGCAAACATTAACACTGCTTTTACGAATACCATAGAAATGGAACAAGCCATCAGTCTACATGGGATAGCTAGAGAGATAAATAACAATGGAGAATGTCTACTTCTTTGTTCTGCAGTATGAATGACCTTTGTATTGGTAACATTTCCTTTGTCCAGAGATTAATCCAGAAGGTGCTCAATGGTTAGTACATTTCATAAAGATCATAACAGGTTGATCCTGGACTATATGACGTTTCTTGTGAAAGACCACTTAGAATCATTGATGTCTGACTATCAGACAAAGACTGGAGTGGAAGGTACAACTGTCTATCTGCTTATCTGCTACATAAGGCTTATTCCCAACTGGACAAAGCTGGAAGCAGGGTGTTTTTTTGGATTTCTCTAGTACCATCAAAAACATCCTGCCATTCTTGTCAAGGAGTATCTACTCAGGGATATGCAGGTAGATAAACCTATGTAGTCTTAGATAATGGGCTATAAGTCCAGAAGACAACAGTCTGTGAAGCTCAAGGAGTGAGGTGGAAAACTATTTTTTGACACTAAAAGAACTTTCTGCAACCCCACATCTGCAACAGCAATAAAATGCCGGACTGATTTTTGTGTGTCCATAATATCTTCTGTCTTTAGTGCTTTTAATCCTGGTCATCACAGTACTAGTACTGAAGAACAGGTTTCACCAGCATTCTGAGGGCAGATATTAAGTTCGCCATATTCTGTAGCAAAGGGAGTCTAAAGGACAATTCCGTACTCCCTATAAAGAACTCGGGCACCAACCTGAAAGATTCCAGGAATACACATGGGTGTTGATAAGCACATAAGCACAGAGATGAGTGATAATGCCTTTTTAATATTTATGGAAGTTTTTTTGTACCACATAAATACTCACACAAAATCATTGTTATTTTCCAAAAAAAAAAAAATTATGTTGTCTGCGCAACTTTATCTACACGCGTGATCTGGACATCTATTAACAGCATGCAAACTAAGAGGTTAAGCATGTGCATAGCGTGTAATCAAGGGAAAAGGACTGAACAGATGTTATATACATGTACAGTAGAGTCTCGCTTATCCTACCTTCCGTATTATCCAACATCCCACCTCAAAAAAAAAGCATCAATCGGCAACAAGAACTGCAAGTTGCGAGCGTGAGCGTAGTCTATTTTTTGTTGCTCCCAACTCTACCGCAGCTAATTAAAGTGGAACCTCGATTCGCGAGCATCATTCATTCTGGAAACCTGCTCGCAGTCCAAAGCACTGGTACTGTATATCAAAGAGAATTTCCCTATAAAAAATACTGTAATGGAAACTAAGGTAATTCCTTCCACAACCGAAAACTATTCATATAAAAATGATTAATACAAAATAAAGTAAAAATACATAAAACAAATTAACCTGCACTTTACCTTTGAAAGGAATCATGGCTGGTGTGAGTGAGTTTCTAAACTCTTGTGGGATTCCACCCAACAGGAAGACACGCAGAAGAGCATCTCAAAGCAATCACAGTATCCCAGCGCTGTAGTAGTTCGCCGTAAAAGCGAATCCAAAAAGATCGCGGACATGCTATAAGCACCTGCTGTCAATGGGTGATACAAGGAACAAGGAACATTATAAATGCGCAGGGCACAGTATTACCTGGCCATGACCTTGCCTGACTGCTGTGTATGTATATAGGAGAGTGGCAGATCCCTCTACAATAAATAACCGCGCTGTATAAATAAAGCTGGTGTTGCTAAAGTACTGAGACTCAGCTTCGTGTTTTCGGGTGCAAGACGGGGACACGCACGTCACAGCACAAACACACACATACGCAGTCACAATGATGTAGCAAACAGTATACGCTCATACAGATGTTGACTATATAAGTGACGGAGTTAAGGCTCTGGAAACAGCAATTAAATACATTGAGCAACAAGAAGAAGCTACAGGAATCGACATAATGATGCTGCAAAGATGGCAAGACTTGGCAGCGATGAAACGGCACTCGTCAGGAAAGCAGACTACGATCAAAAATTTCTTTAAATCATCACAGGACTGAACTTTTTAAGTACAGTACATACTGCATTTAACTTCAGACAATTCTGTAGCTGGAAGTTCATTTTTTCAGTTAATTTTTTCTGTTGTTTTGTTGTAAAACATGATTATTAGGTTCATAATATGCAAAATTATAACATAGTTTGACGTTTAATAGGCTTTTTCTTAACACCTACAAATAATCCGACATTTTCGCTTATATATCAATAGCTGTCACTAGAAGACTGATGCATGCGTGTGCATGACGACACCAGCATTTTTTTTTTCTAGTTTCAATGAGCTGCTTTGCTCTTGGTTAATTAATCTGGGTAGAGGTCATGACTTCTTGTAAAATAACAAACAACCAGTCACAAGTCACTTACTGGGACTGGTGAATAAGTGATTAAATTTGTGGAAAGATAGTCAAATGGAAAAAGGGCTCGAGTAAGCTCAATTTAATATCTCACTCCCATTAACTTAGACAAAACATCAAGCTAAAAAGGAAATAATAAAATTATACTGCTCTTGTAAAGGTACAAACCAAAAAATGAGAACACCAGGGGATAGAGCATATACTTGACAACAAATAGCTTTGAATAATCATTTCTTTCTATTTTGAATTCCAAACACAAAATTGGAAATTCAACTGCATGCTCTGTTTCTTTAAAATTATATGCTTTTGCATCCACTACAAAGCAACTACAGTAGTTGGTTTTCAGCGGCACCTTGCAATATTCCTTCTTGCAGCACACTCTTGAAAGATGACTCCTCAATGATGATTAGTCTCGATAAAACAATGCCTGCAGGTTAAACATTTCAAAGCACATTTTCTTCTGCTCAACTCTAGGCAGCTAGTGTGCTATAAAAGACCTCTGCATATACAGTAATCCCTCCTCGATCGCGGGGGTTGCTTTATAGAACCCCCCCGTGACAGGTGAAAATCTGCAAAGTAGAAACCATATGTTTGTGTGGTTATTTTTATATATTTTAAGCCCTTAGAAACTCTCCCACACGGTTTATAAATATTCTCCGCACAGTTATACAGTAAACCCTCGTTTATCGCGGTTAATCCGCTCCAGACAGATAAATGAATTTCCACGAAGTAGGATTCTTT